>NC_090375.1:4448432-4660932 GCF_036365525.1 Heterodontus francisci | reverse complement strand
ACCCACACCCACACACCCCCCCCACCCCACACACTCACACACACACACACTCACACACACTCACACTCACACACACTCACACACACCCACACCCCACACACCCCACCCACACCCACACACCCCCCCCCCACCCCACACACACCCACACACACACCCGCACACACACCCGCACACACACCCGCACACACACCCGCACACACACCCGCACACACACCCGCACACACACCCGCACACACACCCGCACACACACCCGCACACACACCCGCACACACACCCGCACACACACCCGCACACACACCCGCACACACACCCGCACACACACCCGCACACACACCCGCACACACACCCGCACACACACCCGCACACACACCCGCACACACACCCGCACACACACCCGCACACACACCCGCACACACACACTCACACACACACACACACCACACACCTTTAATGTCCTGACAGCAAGGACAGGAAACTGCTGCAGGGTCTGTGTCAAATTCAGACACACTCCTTGGGGCAGCCATTTGCCTGATGCTTTATGTCATTTCAGGAGTTGGAGGTTGATGCTTCAGTGAGTTCAAACTCCTGGCAGGTTTTTATCTTGGCAACAGGTCTGCACGAGAATCTGAGCTGAATGGAGTTAATTTGAAGTCACATCTGTCCTCTCAGGCCATACAGTCATAATGGCAGGGAAGGAGGCCATTCGGCCCATCAAATCCATGCTGGCTCTCAGCAGAGCAATCCAGTCAGTCCCATTCCCCGCTCGATCACCATAGCCCTGTAAATTTATTTCCTTCAAGTGGCCATCCAATTTCTTTCTGAAATTAATGATCATCTCCGCTTCCACCAATCTCGTAAGCAGTGAGTTCCAGGTCATTATCACTCGCTGTGGAAAAAGGCTGTTCCTCATATTTCCCCCTGCATCTTTTGCTCAAAACCTTCAATTTGTGTCACCTAGTCCTTGTGCCATCGGCTAATGAGAACAGCTTTTCTTTGTCTACCTTATCTGAACCTGTCATTATCTTGTATACCTCTACCAAATCTTCCGTCAATCTCCTTTGATCCAAGGGGAACAACCCCAGCTTCTCCAACCTAACCTTGTAGCCAAAATCCTTCATCTGTAATTCTTCTTCTCGTAAATCTCCTCTGCACCCTCTCGAGGACCCTCACATCCTTCCTAAAGTGTGGTAATAAGAACTGAACGCAGTACTCTAGTTGGGGCCTAACCAGAGCTTTATAGAAGTTCAGCATAATTTCCCTGCTTTTGTACTCAATATCTCAAAATGTGAAGCCCAAGATTCCATCTGCTTTACTAACTGCTCTCTCAATATGTCGTGCCACCTGCAAAGACCTTTGCACATGCACCCCAAGGACCCCCAGTCCCTGCACATCTTTAGAACTGTGCCATTAAATATATATTGCCTCTCCCTATTCCTTCTGCCAAGTTCCACACTGCTCTCTCTTAAATTCCTTCTGCCATTTGCCTGCCTGTTCTGCTAGCCGATCTGTGTCATGTTGCAGTTGATGTATATTATCCTCACTGTCTGCCACACCTCCAAGTTCAGCATTATCTGCAAATTTTGAAATTTTTCTCAGTCTTTGATATATATCAAAAAACAGCAGTGGTAACTGACCCTTCAACTAAGGGGAACAGCTGCCCCTTTTCCACCCTGTCTATGCCCCTCATAATCTTGTACACCTCGATCAGGTCACCCCTCAGTCTTCTCCGCTCCAGCGGAAACAACCCAAGCCTATCCAACCTCTCTTCACAGCTTAAATGTTCCATCCCAGGCAACATCCTGGTGAATCGCCTCTGCACCCCCTCCAATGCAATCATATCCTTCCTATAATGTGGCGAGCAGAATTGCACACAGTACTCCAGCTGTGGCCTTACCAAAGTTCTGTACAACTCCAATATGATCTCCCTGCTTTTGTAATCTATGCCTCGATTGATAAAGGCAAGTGTCCCATATGCCTTTTTCACCACTCTATTAACCTGCACTTCTGCCTTCAGAGATCTATGGACAAACACGCCAAGGTCCCTTTGTTCCTCGGAACTTCCCAGTGTCAGGCCATTCATTGAATACTTCCGTGCCACATTACTCCTTCCGAAGTGTATCACCTCACACTTTTCAGCGTTAAATTCCATCTGCCACTTTTCTGCCCATTTGACCATCCCGTCTATATCTTCCTGTAACCTAAGACACTCCACCTCACTGTTAACCACTCGGCCAATCTTTGCGTCATCCGCGAACTTACTTCATACCCCCCAAATAGTCATCTATGTTGTTTATATAAATGACAAACAATAGGGGACCCAGCACAGATCCCTGTGGTACGCCACTGGACACTGGCTTCCAGTCACTAAAGCAGCCGTCTGTCATCACTCTCTGTCTCCTACAGCTAAGCCAATTTTGAATCCACCTTATCAAGTTAGCTTGTATCCCATGTGCATTTGCTTTCTTGATAAGTCTCCCATGTGGGACCTTGTCAAAGGCTTTGCTGAAATCCATGTAAACTACATCAACTGCACTACCCTTATCTATACACCTGGTCACATGCTCAAAAAATTCAATCAAATTTGTTCGACATGACCTCCCTCTGACAAAGCCATGCTGACTATTCCTAATCAAATTTTGCCTCTCCAAGTGGTGATAGATTCTCTCCTTCAGAATTTTCTCCAATAGTTTCCCTACCACTGACGTGAGACTCACTGGTCTGTAGTTCCCTGGCTTATCTCTGCAACTTTTCTTAAATAGTGGGACCACATTAGCTGTTCTGCAGTCCTCTGGCACCTCCCCCGTGGCCAGAGAGGAATTAATAATTCGGGTCAGAGCCCCTGCAATCTCCACCCTCGCATCCCACAGCATCCTGGGACACAAATCGTCCGGACCTGGAGATTTGTCCACTTTTAAGCCTTCCAAAACCTCCAATACCTTGTCACTCCCTATGACAATTTGCTCAAGAACCTCACAGTCTCTGTCTCTGAGTTCCATATCTACATCCTCTTTCTCTTGGGTGAAGACAGATGTGAAGTATTCGTTCAATTCTATGTATTGGTTTAAAAAATAAAAACCCATGGGATCCAGGGGAATGCAGTAAGGTGGATACAAAATTGGCTCAGTGGCAGGAAACAAAGGGTAATTGTTGATGGGTGTTTTAGTGACTGGAGGGCTGTTTCCAGTGGCATTCTGCAGGGCTCAGTACTGGGTCCCCTGCTTTTTGTGGTATATATTAACAAATTGGACATAAATGTAGGGGGCATGATCAAGGAGCTTGCAGATGACGCAAAGATTAGCCGTGTGGTAGATAGCGAGGAGGATAACTGTAGGCTGCAGGAAGATATTGATGGTCTGGTCAGATGGGCAGAAAAGTGGCAAATGGAATTCAACCTGAAGAAGTGTGAGGTGATGCATTTGAGCAGGTCAAACAAGGCAAAGAAATACATGATTAATGGGAAAATAATGAGTAGTGCAGAGGAAGTGAGGGACCTTGGAGTGAATGCCCACAGATCCCTGAAGGTAGCAGGACAGGTCGACAAGGTGGTTAAGAAGGCATATGGAATCCTTTTCTTTCTTAGCCGAGGTATAGAATACAAGAGCAGGGAGGTTATGCTGGAACTGTATAACTCATTGGTTAGGCCACACTTGAGTACTGTGTGCAGTTCTGGTCACCTCATTACAGAAAGGATGTAATTGCACTCGAGAGGGTACAGAGGAGATTTACAAGGATGTTGCCAGGACTGGAAAAATGCAGCTATGAGGAAAGATTGGATAGGCTGGGGTTGTTCTTCTTGGAACAGAGAAAGCTGAAGGGAGATCTGATTGAAATGTACAAAATTGTGAGGGGCCTGGATAGAGTGGAGGTGAAGGGTCTATTCACCTTAGCAGAGAGGTCAGTGACGAGGGGGCATAGATTTAAAGTGATTGGTAGAAAAATAAGAGGGGAGATGAGGAATGATTTTTTCATCCAGAGGGTGGTAGGAGTCTCGAACTCACTGCCTGAAAGGATAGTTAAGGCAGAGACCCTCAGCTCTTTCAAAAGGTGTCTGGATATGCACCTCAAGTGCCGCAATTTGCAGACGAAATGCTGGAAAGTGGGATTAGAATGGGTGGATTGTTTTTTTTGGCCGGCGCAGACACGATGAGCCAAGTGGCCTGTTTCAGGGTGACAAACAGTGGCGCAGTGGTTAGCACCACCCCTCCCCTCCCCTTCCGCGCAGCTCCCCCCCCCCTGCCCCCCCCCATACCAATCCCCCTCCTACCCTGTCCGCAGAGTACTTAACTTGGGGAATTTAGTAAGTGAGGGAATTCAGTGCAGTGAGGGAAGAGATGCTGTTCTGGTCTTACATAAACAGTGGCGCAGTGGTTAGCACCGCAGCCTCACAGCTCCAGCAACCCTGGTTCAGTTCTGGGTACTGCCTGTGTGGAGTTTGCAAGTTCTCCCTGTGACTGCGTAGGTTTCCGCCGGGTGCTCCGGTTTCCTCCCACAGCCAAAGACTTGCAGGTTGATAGGTAAATTGGCCATTGTAAATTGGCCCTAGTATAGGTAGGTGGTGGGAGAATGGTGGGGATGTGGTAGGGAATATGGGATTAATGTAGGATTAGTATAATATGGGTGGTTGTTGGTCGACACAGACTCGGTGGGCCGAAGGGCCTGTTTCAGTGCTGTATCTCTAAATAAAAAAAAATAAACCTTCTATGATTCTGCCTCCCCCTCTCAATTTTGACCCTATCCATTGCCTCTATTCTCTCCGCCTCTACCCGTATTCCTTAGTCGTCGTCTTATTTCTTAGGCAGTCCCTCGGGAATGACGATGACTTTCTTCCACTCTGTTGTGGGTCCTTAGGTGACTGAATATTTCAATTCTGGAATCACACACTGTGCCACAGGTGGTGTTTGATGAGGCGAGTGGATGGGATGCTCGAATTTCTGAACATTCCTTCCGCTGTTTGCACTTGGTCACTGCCTCGTCATGTCGACGTTGTTCGAACTGGCTGATGCCTTCATGAATGCTTCTTCTCCATTTTGGTCGGTATCAGGCAAGGGATTCCCATGAACCGGTGCAGATGTCACATTTTTTCAGGGAGGCTTTAAACACATCCTTGTAGTGTTTCCACTGCCCTCCTGGTAACCTCATACCATGACGGAGCTCAGAGTAGAAAGCTTGTTTTGGGAGTCTTGTTTCAGGCATGTGGGCGATGTGGCCCGCCCAATGTAACTGACTAGCCATGACCAGTGTCTCGAAACTGGGGGTGTTGGCCTGAGAGAGGACACTGATATTGGAGCGCCTGTCCTGCCACTGAATTTGCGGATCTTGTGGAGGCACCGCTGGTGATATCTTTCCAGGGCTTTGAGATGTCTGCTATTCTGTGTCCATGTTTCTGACACATACAGGAAGGCAGGTAACACAGCTCTGTAGACCATGAGGTTAGTGCCAGTTGTGAGGTCTTTGTCGTTCAACACTCTTTTCCTCAGACGACCGAAGTGTATGCTGGCACGTTGATTGATACAAAGTACTCATTTCGTACTCTAGCCTTGCCCTGCGCTTCTGAGCATCTGTCACCCTCTTTGTTCCTAATCGGACCCATCCTGACTTTTATTGCCAGTTTACTAGTTACATGCTGCTTGAAGATTTTTGGGTTCCCTTTTATGTTAACTGCCACTATATTAACAGATTCTCTTTTTGCCAGTCTTATTTTCCTCTTCACTTGCCCTCTCAACTTATTGTATATGGCCTGGATCTCACTTGAAGAATTCACCTGCCATGCATCATACACCCTTTTTGTTTCATCATACTCTCTACCTCTCTCATCATCCAAGGAACCCTGCCTTTGGTTCCCCTGCTTTGTTCTCTTGAAGGAAGCCTGTACTCGAAGAATCTCTTCCGTAAAGATCACCCTTTGTTCCAATACAGCTCTTCATGTCAGTCTTTGGTTCTATTTTACCCTTGTTGGATCCCCTCTCATCCCATTGAAGATCGCCCTCTTCCAATTTAGAAGTTATGCTTTAGATTGTTCCTTGCTTTTCTCCATTGCTAATCTAAGCCTTGTAATTGGATGATCACTGTTATCCAGGTGTTCCCCCCACAGACACTTGGTTCACTTGGAGCACCTCATTTCCCAGCACCAGATCCAGCAATGCCTCTTTTCTAGCTGGACCGAGAACATCCTTTTCCTTTACCCAATAAATATTTGGGTAATTAATGTTCCCCCGGTATCACCACTCTATAGTTCTTGCACATCTCTGTCATTTTACTGCAGATTTACTCCTTATCTCTCTTTCACTATTTGGAAGCCTATAGAATACCCCCATTAGTGTGATCGTACCCTCGAACCAAATGGATTCTCTCCTTGCTTCCTCAAGGACAGTTCTTTCCAATACTACAATGTCTTCCCTGATGCGTACTGCCACCCAACCTCCCTTTTTTCCTTCCCTGTCTTTCCTGAACACTTTGTCTCCCTCAATATTAAGCGCTCAGTTCTCATCATTTTTAAGCCATGTTTCAGTAATTGCCACTGTATCATATTCCCACACGGCTGTTTGTGCTTGTAGCTCATCAACCTTTATTCACCACACCTGGCACATTTACATACACGTGTTCTAAACCTGTCTCTATTCCTTGTAGTCCTTCTTAGTTTTCTATGTAATATGCTATTGCATCTTTCTCTAATACTGTCCAACACACTCACTTTGTACACCCTATTTCTCTTTTTTATTGTTATATGCTGGTTCAGATCACCTCCACTTCTTTTTCCAGTTACCTTAAATCATGTCCTCTAGTTACTGACCCTCTGTCACAGAAACAGTTCAAAACCCTTCATGATTTTGAACACATCTATCTAATTCTATTGAATCTCCACTTAACCTTCTCTGCTCTGGGGAGAACAATCCCGGCTTCTCCTGTCTCTCCACGTAACTGAAGTCCTTCATACCTGCGGGCGTACGTAGACAAATCTTTGAAGGTGGCAGGGTAAGTTGAGAAGGTTGTCCATCCCCTGCCAATTTAGTTTAAACCCTCACCAACCACACTATTGAACCTTCCCACGAGCACTTTGGTCCCAGTCCTGTTGAGGTGCGACCCATCGCTTTTGAATAGACCAGAACTGGTCCCAGTGCCCCAGGAGTCTGAAGTCCTCCCTCGTGCACCCTGCCTGATGCCACACATTGATCCTTCCTGTCTTCCTGCTTTTACTCTCGTTAACATGTGGTACTGGGAATACCTTCTTTTTAACTTCCTTCCTAACTTCTGAAAATCTGACTGCAGGACCTCAAAGCTTCCCTCCTTTTTGTTAGTAAATGTGAATGTTAAGATCCCACTGCACTATTGGAAGAAGAGCAGGTTCTGGTGTCCTGGCCAAGGTTTATCCCTCTAACAACATTGTATGGATATTATTTATATCGACTTCCAGAAGATAATTGATAAAGTCCCTTATAAGAAACTGTTATGTAAAATTGAAGCTCATGGAATTAAAGACAAATTATTGAGCTGTTTAGGATATTGCCTCTTGCTCTTCAGCCAGAGTTAATATTGAGCAAGTGCTCTAATTGGGAGGATGTGACTAGTCGTGTCCCACAAGGATCTGTGTTGGGGTCTAATTATGCACTGTATTTATTAACAACTTTTTTTTATTCATTCACGGCTGTGGGCGTCGCTGGCTAGGCCAGCATTTATTGCCCATCTCTAATTGCCCTTGAGAAGGTGGTGGTGAGCTGCCTTCTTGAACCGCTGCAGTCCATTTGGGGTAGGTAAACCCACAGTGCTGTTCGGAAGGGAGTTTCAGGATTTTGACCCAGCAACAGTGAAGGAACGGTGATATAGTTCCAAGTCAGGATGGTGTGTGACTTGGAGGGGAATTTGCAGGTGGTGGTGTTCCCATGCATTTGCTGCCCTTGTCCTTCGAGTTAGTAGAGGTCGCGGGTTTGGAAGGTGCTGTCTAAGGAGCCTTGGTGCATTTATGCAGTGCATCTTGTAAATGGTACACACTGCTGCCACTGTGCGTCGGTGGTGGAGGGAGTGAATGTTTGTAGATGGGGTGCCAATCAAGTGGGCTGCTTTGTCCTGGATGGTGTCGAGCTTCTTGAGTGTTGTTGGAGCTGCACCCATCCAGGCAAGTGGATAGTATTAACGACTTAAATCATGGATAGATGGCATTGTAAGGTGGAGATGGAAGCATAAAATTGCAAAGAGATATTAGAGATTACGTGATTGGGCAAAACGTTGGCAATGGATTTCGATGTAGGCAAGTGTTCTGCTATCCAATTTGAACTGGAAAAGGATAGAACAAGGTACTTTCTAAATGTTGAAAAGCTAGAAACAGTTAGAGGTCCAAAGAGGTTTAGGGGTCTACGACATAGATCATTAATATGTCAAGAAGAGGTATAGGAAATAATGAGAAAGGCTAATGAAATGTTGGCCTTTGTGTTCGGAGGACTAGAATACAAGCGGGTAGAAGTTATGCTTCAGCTATACAAAGCCCTGGTTGGACCACACCTGGAGCATTGGGAGCTGTTTCGGCATCACACCTTAGGAAGGATATATTGGCCTTGGAGGGAGTGCAACGTAGATTTACCAGAATGATATCTGGACTGCAAGGGTTAAACTACGAGGAGAGAATACAGAAACAAGGGTTGTATTCCCTGGAATTTAGAAGGTTAAGGGGTGATTTGATTGAAATTTTCAAGTTTTTAAGGGGAACAGATAGGGTAGGTAGAGAGAAACTATTTCCACTGGTTCGAGAGTCTTGGACTAGAGCATGGCTACCCTACCCGACCCGAACCGGACGGGACCTGACGACGTATCGGGTTCGGGTCGCTCTTCCGGGTCCGGCATTCGGGCTCAGGTCGGGTTGGGCTGGGTCGGACACACTATTACCAGCTCTGGTAAGTGGCTCCAATGTTAATGTACTTTCTGAACTAGAAAGGTTGTTTAGTTACAGTTTTTTTCAGCTTGTGCAGATAAGTAACAAAGTGAAAAACGGAAGGTAGGTTAACTGATGGTCAGGTTGGGTCGGGCGCGGGAAAAAAAGAAAGGACTCGGGCCAGGTTGGCCTCGGGCTCAGGTCGGGTTTCATTTGCAGACCCGAGCCGGCCTTTGTCTTGGACTAGGGAGTATAATCTAAAAATTAGATCCTGACTTTTCAGGAGTGAAATTAGGAAACACTTTGTCATGCAATCTCAGATTTGAAATGAACAATTATTCTTGGATCAATTGCCATTTGTGGATGACAGTTCCAAACTTTTGCCACACTTTATGTGTAAAAGTGTTTCCTAATTTCACACCTGAAAGGTCTGGCTCTAATTTTTACACTGTGCCTCGTCTTAACCAGGTCAGTAATTTGTCTTCAGTTCTATGAGCTTTAACGTGAGCTAGCAGTCTCCTATGAGAGACTTTCTCAAATGCCTTCTGCATGCCCATATAAATAACATCCATAGACATTTCCCTATCCATTATTTTAGTCACCTCTTTAAAAGATTTAATCAGGTTCCTGAGGCATGACTTACACTTTACAAATCCATGTTTCCCCTCCAAGTCACACACCATCCTGACTTGGAACTATATCGCCATTCCTTTACTGTCACTGGGACAAAATCCCGGAATGCCCTTCCTAACAGCACTGTCGGTGTACCTCCTCACAGACTGCAGCGGTTCAAGAAGGCAGCTCACCATCACCTTCTCGAGCAATTAGGGATGGGTAATAAATGCTGGTTTTGCCAGTGTTGTTCATAATCATAGAATCATAAAATGATTCAGCACAGAAGGCGGCCAATCAGCCATTGTGCCTGTGCCAGCTCTTTGAAAGAGCTCTCCAGTTAGTCCCACTTCCCCTGCTCTTTCCCCAAAGCCCTATAAATTTCCCCCTTCCATTTTATTGAATCTGCTCCTGTAGCCCTCTCAGATGGAGCATTCCAGATCACAACAACTCAGTGTTAATTTTTTTTCCTCAGTATTTTTTTCCATTTACCTTAAATCTGTATTCTCTGGTTATCAATGGCTCTGCCAGCGGAAACAATGCCTCCTTATTTACTCTATCAAAACTGTTTGTGATTTTTGAACACCCCTATCAAATCATCTCTGCTCCAAGGAGAACAATCCCAGCTTCTCCAGTCTCTCTGCGTAACTGAAGTCCCTCGTTCCTGCTACTATTCTAGTAAATCTCCTCTGCACCCTCTCCAAGGCCTTGACATCCTTCCTAGAGTGTGGAGCTCAGAATTGAGCATAACAGTTGAGGCTTGACCAGTGTTTTACGAAGATTATGAAGATTTAGCATAACTTACCTGATTTTGTACGATCTGTCTCTATTAATAAAGTCAAGTATCCTATATCCCTTTTTTTTTTTTAAAACAGCCTTCTCAACTTATTCTGCCACCTTCAAAGAATCCCAAGAATGAATAAAATAATCAGTACACCACACAGCTCTAAAATAAGAGCGAAATACTGCGGATGCTGGAAGTCTGAAGTGAAAATTCTCAGCAGGTCTGGTACCATCTGTGGAGAGAGATGCAAAGATAATGTTTCAGGTCAGTTCTGATGAAAGGTCACAGACCTGAAACGTTAACTCTGCTTTTCTCTCCACGGATGCTGCCAGACCTGCTGAGTATTTCCAGCATTTTCTGTTTTTATTTCACCTCACAGCTCTCCCTGCTTTCATCCTTATTTTCAAATCCCTTCATGGCCTTGCTCCTCCCTATCTCTGTAATCTCCTCCTGCCCCACAACCCTCCGAGATATCTGCTCTCCTCTAATCCTGGCCTCTTGTGTCTCCCCGATTTTAATTGCTCCACCATTGGTGGCTGCGCCTTCCGCTGCCTGGGTCCTAAGCTCTGGAATTCCCTCCCTAAACCTCTCCGCCACTTTACCTTGCTTTCTTCCCCTAAGATACTCCTTAAAACCAACCCTGGCCAAGCTTTCGGTCATATCTCCTTATGTAGATCAGCATTATATTTTGTTTTATAACGTTCCTGTGCAGTGCCTTGGGACGTTTTATTCTGTTAAAGGTGCTATATAAATATAAGTTGTTATTTTCAGGTCTGTTGAGTTCCAATCTCCGCTGATTGGACCATTTACTCAGAGAAATCTCTAGCAGCTCAGCATAGAGCAGTTCTGAACAGCTGTGACTGCATTAGACTGTCTCTTCCTGTGTTGGTTTCAAAAGATAAGCTTTGTCTCTATTGCTTGGGCAGGTGTAATGAAACTGACCTCACTGTGCAATAGATCTCTGCACAGGGCAGCTCAGGAGATGCATAGATTGGGTGAGCTGGATTGACGGGTTTATCAGCATTTAACAATGGAGCCTCTGTATTGCTCCATCAGATGGGAACAGGAGCTGATTTCAGTAGAGATTGGGAGGGAACTCCCTCCCACACGATAGCTTGAGATCTGAGGAAGCAGTGTGTCTTTCAGAGCAGAGTGGACAAATCCTTGCTACCTGTACTTGCTCCATTGCGATTGCTTCCACAGTGTACAGAAGCTTCCTGCAAATTACCAATCGCTCACGGTCTCTCTCTCACACAAACACATGCTAGGTAAGGGTATTTAAGGTTATGGAGCCTAGGCAGGTGGATAGAGTTAATGTACAGATCAGCCATGATCTAATTGAATGGCAGAACTGACCTGAGGGGCTGAATGGCCTCCTCCTGTTCCTATGATCCACTTAGTACCAGGCGGGGCGGGGGTTGGGGGAGGTGGGTGGGTGGAGGGATGTGAGGCAAGGCTAAAGGAAATAGGACCTTCCCAGTTTTGAAGTCTTGATGTTAACAGTTGGGAATGGATTGGACTCTCAGGCTCATATTGTGAAGCGGGGCTGGTAACCATGCTGGCATAGAACTTAGAACAGTACAGCACAGTACAGGCCCTTCGGCCCATGATGTTGTGCCTACCCTTTAACCTACTCTAAGATCAAACTTCCTACATACCCTTCATTCATGTTTGTGTCCAGTTCAGTTTGAGTTTCTGTTTGTAGTGAGACTGGAGCAGAAGAAACATTTAGAGTGCTGGTAGTCGTGGTGTTATTATCTGGAAACTGAAGTCTCATGTTTGAATCTTGAAACTGGGCCAAAGGCTGAGGAATTTTCCAGTTTTGAAACTTTAACTGTCCTCACCGATCAGGTTTCCTGCAGCTCGGTAGTTTGTTTGCTGCATGCTGTGTTTATGTGAGGATCTTGTTGGTATGCAGCAGCACCACAGCAGGTTTAATCATTTCAGTGCAAAGTGTCGCAGGCACAGGCATCTATGTGAAGCGAAGTGTCCGACAGAGACACGATGATGTGCTTGGGGGCCAGCCGGCTGCAGAAGCTACTGAGGCAGGTGGAGGAAGAGGGAGATGTGTTGGTCATTGCTAATCCATACAGTTTGGAGACAGGTACAGCAAAGTGCTGGGGCCCATGGGGCGATGTTGCTGTGCTCACTGTATGCTCGGGTAATCTGGAGTTTCCACCCAACCTGTGATGAGTGTTAAATGTAAGTGGCAGAAGCACTTACGACTGGTGCAGATGTGTCTGTTTGGCCACTGGCTGTGATTCCAGTCAGTTGAGCCTAAAAATCAGACACTGAGCACAGCTGGTGCAACAAAACTTATTCACTCTCTGCCACTTGTGGAAGCTCACCTCAGGGTTGCAGAGAATCCCAAGGTTTCATACCTCCTGACCTGGGGAACTGGGCGCTGTCGGGAGCCAGAGTAGTTTTTCCATCATTAAGTTTGAGGGAATTTTGACATATCCAGGTAGTAATGTCAGACAAGCAGCTGAAGAAGGAGGTTACAGCCGTCGATCCTTCAGTAGTGGGAAGAGCAGGGGGTCACGCTCGGTATCAATGCCATGTAATTTGAATCTGATCCTGTACTTCCTTTATCGGTGCTGTGTGGTATATAAATCAAGCTAGAGGCAACCATGGAACAAAGAAGCCGTTGGAACTGATGTACTCTTTCTTGTGAAAAGTAATGTAGATTTTTTTGCTTGATGCTAAATTCCAGTAATTTAGATGCCTAGTGAGGAGGAGTGAGTTAGAGGAGATTTTGCCTTGGATCTGGGTAAAGGGGAGAGGGAAAATGGTGTCAAAAGGTAGTGAGAATGATGAAGAGAGACAGCAACTTACAAGGTATCAGTCGTAGCTCAATTGGTCAACTTGAGTCAGAAGGTTGTGGGTTCAAGTCCCACACCAGGATTTAACACAAAAATCAAGGCTGACACTCCAATGCAGTACTGAGAAAATGCTGCTCTGTCAGAGGCCCGTCTTACTTCTCAGGTGAACATAAAAAGTCCCATGACACTATTTCAAAGAAGAGCAGGGGAGTTCTCCTGGTCGATATTTCTTTCTGGATCAACTTCACAAAAACAGATGATCTGGTCGTTATCCCGTTGCTGTTTGTGGGAGCTTGCTGTGCACAAATTGACTGCTGCGTTTCCTACAGTAAAACAGTGATCATGCTTCAAAAATACTTGATTGGTTGTAAATTGCTTTGGGATGTCAGTTGTTTGTGAAAGGTGCGGTATAAATGCAAGTCTTTCTTTATTTGCATAACACTTTGAACGTAGAAAAATGTTATGAGGTGCAAAGAAGCCCATGATTTCCCCAAACTTGTTCAGTGTAGATGGGTCAAAACAGAGGGTTTAAGGAGATAGTTGGTTGTGAAGGGAAGAGAAGTTATGGTTGTGTTTGCTCTCCGTGATAATCCTGGAGTAGTGGGTGGTTTGGCAGAGAGAGGGCATCAGTAGCATGCTATGGTCTGCACCCCATGGATTTGAGGAAGTGATGGTGGGGATCATACTAGAGGGAACATCCAGGCTGGGAGATAGTGAAGAGTTTACTGGAGACAAAGACACCGTCAGTGTAGATGAGGAAGGGTTGAAGAGATTGGCAGCTGCAGAAGTGTCCTATTGAATGGCTGGCCATAGGCTAGGCTACTGGGTATTTGAAAATGACTTGGGATAAGTTTTTTTCCAAGTGCGTACACTGAAGGAGATGGGATTGGAAAGGGTACATCGGTGGTGGGAGATTTCAGAGCATGGTCAGGGATGGTTATGTCTGCGAACAAGATAATGGGGATAGAGGCGCCATGGGAGATGGCAAGGAAGAGTGGGGAGCCATGAATATGGATAGAAGTCAACATTAACTGAGACCCCATGAGTTCTCATGGCATCAGGTCAAACATGGGCAAGGAAACCTCCTCGTTTTTACCACCTGCCCGACCTCCCTCAGCTGATGACGGCTCGGTATCTGATCCTGTACTTCCTTTATCGGTGCTGTGTGGGATATAAATCAAGCTAGAGGCAACCATGGAACAAAGAAGCCGTTGGAACTGATGTACTCTTTCTTGTGAAAAGTAATGTAGATTTTTTTACTTGATGCTAAATTTCAGTAATATAAATGCCAAGTGAGGAGGAGTGAGTTAGAGGAGATTTTACCTTGGATTTGGGTTGTAAAGGAGAGAGGGAAAATGGTGTTGAAGGGTAGTGAAGAATGATGAAGAGAGGCAACAAATTGCAAGTCATCAGTCATAGCTCGTAGAGGGTGGCAAGGACACAGAATGTACTCTGGGTTGGGGACTTCAATGCCCATCAGCAAGAGTGGCTCAGTGCCACTCAGAACTGGACATCCATGAGGCACTGTGGGCCATCAGCAGCAGCAGAATTGTATGTAACCACTGCTGTAACCTCATGACCTGGCATATCCCTCACTCTACCATTACCATCAAGCCAGGGGATCAATCCTGATTCAATGTGGAGTGTAGGAGAGCATGCCAGGAGCAGCATCAAGCATACCTAAAAATGAGGTGCCAACCTGGTGAAGCTACAACACAGGACTTGTTTTTATTCTTTCTTGGGATGTGGGTGTTGCTGGCAAGGACAGTATTTGTTGTCCATACCTAATTGCCCTTGAGAACTGAGTGGCATGCTTGGCCATTTCAGAGGGCAGTTAAGGGTCTGGAGTCACATGTAGGTCAGACCAGGTAAGAACGGCAGATTTCCTTCCCTGAAGGACATTGGTGAATCAGATGGGTTTTTATGATAATCGATGATAGTTTCATGGCACAGTTATTGAGACAAGCTTTTAATTTCAGATTTTTATTCATTAATTGAATTAATTAATTAATTGAATTTAAATTCCGCCAGCTGCCATGGTAGGATTTGAACTGTGTTCCCAGGGCAATAACTTGGGCCTCTGGATTACTAGCGCATTGTCATTGCCACTATGCCACTGTCTGCCCCAGAGATGCATGCTTGCAAAACAGCGGAAGCAGCATGCTACAGACAGCTGAGCGATCCCACAACCGGTGGTTCAGATCAAAGTTCTGCCACATCCAGTCTGGATCTCGGTCTCCTCCCCCAGCTTCACAGAGGCTAGTCTTCAGCCAATTCGATTCACTCCAAGGGATATCAAGAAGTGGCTGAAGGCACTGGATACAGCAAAGGCCCTGACAACATACTGGCTGTAGACCTGTGCTTCAGAACTAGCCGTGCCTCCAGCCAAGCTGTTCCAGTACAGCTACAACACTGGCTTCTACCCAACACTGTGGAAAATTGCCCAGGTATGCCCTGTCCACAAAAAGCAGGACAAATCCAACCTGGCCAATTACTGCCCCATCAGTCTACCCTTGATCATCAGCAAAGTGATGGAAGGGGTTGTTGACAGTACTATCAAGCGACGTTTAAACAGCAACAACCTGCTCACTGATGTTCAGTTTGGGTTCCACCAGGGCCACTCGGCTCTAGATCTCATTACAGCCTTAGTCCAAGCCTGGACAAAAGCTGAATTCAAGAGGTGAGGTGAGAGTGACTGCCCTTGAGGCAGCATTTAACCAAGTATGGCATCAAAGAGCCCTAGCAAAACTGGAATCGGGGGGAAAAACTCTCCGCTGGTTGGAGCCATACCTAACATAATGGAAGATGGTTGTAGTTGTTGGAGGTCAATCATCTCAGCCCTAAGATGTCACTGCAGGAGTTCCTCAGGGTAGTATCCTAGGCCCAACCATCTTCAGCTACTTCAGTAATGACCTTCCTTCCATCATAAGGTCAGAAATGAGGATGTTTGCTGATGATTTCACAGTGTTCAGTACCATTTGCAACTTCTCAGATATTGAAGCAGTCTGTGTCCAAATGCAGCAAGACCTGGACAACATCCAAGCTTGGGGTGATAAGTGGCAAGTAACATTCGCGCCACACAAGACAATAACCATCTCCCCTTGACATTCAATGGCATTACCATCGCTGAATCCCCCACCATCAACATCCTGAGGGTTACCATTGACCAGAAACTGAACTGGACCAGCCATATAAATAAAAACAAAATATTGCGGATGCTGAAAATCTGAAATAAAAACAGAAAGTGCTGGAAATATTCAGCAGGTCAGGCAGAATCTGTGGAGAGAGAAAAACAGCATTAATGTTTCAGGTCATGACCTTTTATCAGCCATATAAATGCTGTGGATGCAAGAGCAGGTCAGAGGCTGGGAATTCTGCGGAAAGTAACTCACCTCCTGACTCCCCACCCAAAGCCGGTCCACCATCTACAAGGTACAAGTGAGGAGTGTGATGGAATACTCTCCACTTGCTTGGATGAGTGTAGCTCCAACAACACTCGAAGTTCAACATTATTCAACCACAATCTGTAACCTCATGGCCTGGCATATCCCTCACTTTACCATTACCATCGAGCCGGGGAATCAACCTTGGTTCAAGGAAGAGTGCAGGAGGGCATGCCAGGAGCAGCACCAGGCATACCTCAAAATGAGGTGTCAGCCTGGTGAATCTACAACACAGGACTACTTGCATGTCAAACAGTGGAAGCAGCATGCAAAAAATAGGGTTAAGTGATCCCACAACCAACGGATCAGATCTAAGCTCTGCAGTCCTGCCACATCCAGTCGTGGATGGTGATGGACAATGAAACAACAGACAGGAGGAGGTGGCTCCACAAATACCCACATTCTCAACAATGGCGGAGCCCAGCACATCAGTGCAAAAGATAAGACTGAAGCATTTGCATCCGTCTTCAGTCAGAAGTGCCGAGTTGATGATCCATCTCTGGTATCTGTGATGCTGAGGACCTCAGGAGGAGGCTGAGATGGATCATCAACTCGGCACTTCTGACTGAAGACGGATGCAAATGCTTCAGTCTTATCTTTTGCACTGATGTGCACTGATTGTCTTCAGCCAATCCGATTCACTCTGTGTGATATCAAGAAACGGCTGAAGGCACTGGATATTGCAAAGGCTATGTGCCGTGACAACATTCTGGCAATAATACTGAAGACTTGTGCTCCAGAACGAGCTGTGCCCCAAGCCAAGCTGTTCCAGTACAGCTACAACGCTGGCATCTATCTGGCAATGTGGAAAATTTCCCAGATATGTCCTGTGCCCAAAGAGCAGGACAAATCCAACCCAGCCAATTAGTCAATGGTTCAGCACCATTCACAACTCCTTCGATACTGAAGCACCCTGTGTCCAAATGCAGCAAGACCTGGATGACATCCAGGCTTGTGCTGATAAGTGACAAGTAACATTTGCGCCACACAAGTGTCAGGCAATGACCATCTCAAACAAGAGAAAACCTAACCATTGCCCCTTGATGTTCAATGGCGTTACCATCTCGCTGAAACCCCCACTATCAACATCCTGGGGGCTCACCATTCATCAGAAACTGGACCAGCCGCATAAATGCTGTGACTAGAAGAGCAGGTCAGAAGCTGGGAATTCTGCAGCGAGTAACTGGCCTCCTGACTCCCCAATGCCTGTCCACCATCTGCAAGGCACAAGTCAGGAGTGTGATGGAATACTCTCCATTTGCCTGGATGGGTGCAGCTCCAATAACACTCAAGAAGCTCAACACCATCCAGCCTGCTTGATTGGCACCACCTTCAACATTCACTCCCTTCCCCACTGATGCACAATGGCCGCAGTGTGTACCATATACAAGATGCATTGCAGCAACTCACCAAGACCACTTTGACAGCACCTTCCAAACCCGCGACCTCTACGAACTAGAAGGACAAGGGCAGCAGATGCACAGGAACACCACCACCTGCAAGTTCACCATCAAATTGCACACCATCCTGACTTAGTACGATATCGCCGTTCTTTCATTGTCGCTGGGCAAAATCCTGGAACTCCCTTCCTAACAGCGCTGCAGCGGTTCAAGAAGGCAGCTCACCACCATCTTCTCAAGGGCAATTAGGGATGGGCAATAAATGCTGGCCCAGCCAACAGTGCCCAATTCCCGAACAAATAAAAAATATCATCCAGCACAAAGCAGTCCGCTTGATTGGCACCACATCCACAAACATTCACTCCCTCCACCACCGACACACAGTGGCAGCTGTGTGTAACATTTACAAGATGCACTGCAGCAACTTCAAAACCTGCAATCTGTACCATTTAGAAGATCAGGGGACACTGCCACCTGCAAGTTCCCTTCCAAGCCACACACCATCCTGACTTGGAACTATATCGCCATTCCTTCACTGTCCCTGGGTCAAAATCCTGGAACTCCCTTCCTAAAAGCACTGTGGGTATACCTACACCCCAAGGACTATAACAGTTCAAGGCGGCAGTGATGCCCACAGCAATGAAAGAAAAGTTTATATGGAGGGCAGTAAAGAGGATAAGGAGGGATGATGACGACATGTAGTGTCTTTAACAAAAACATTGGGTGCTTCGCAGAAGGAAAAGAAGAAAAGCCATGATTATATTCCTGCACAGTGTCAGAAAAAAGAAAGACTTGCATCTTTCTAGCACCTTTCATGACCACTGAAAAAGTTTAGGGGGGATATGCGTGGAAAGTTTTTTACGCAGAGGGTGGTGGGTGCTTGGAACGCGTTGCCAGCGGAGGTGGTAGACGCGGGCACGATAGCGTCTTTTAAGATGTATCTAGACAGATACATGAATGGGCAGGAAGTAAAGAGATACAGACCTTCAGCAAATAGGCGACAGGTTTAGATAGAGGATTTGGATCGGCGCAGGCTTGGAGGGCCGAAGGGCCTGTTCCTGTGCTGTAATTTTCTTTGTTCTTTGTTCTTTGTTCACTGGACATCGCAAAGCACTTCACAGCCAATAAAGTACTTTTCTTTTGAAGTGTAGTCACTGTTGTAGGAAGTGTGGCAGCCAGTATGCACACAGCAAACTCCCACACTCAACAATGTGATAGTCACCAGATAATCTGTATTCGTGATGTTGATTGTGGGATAAATATTGGCCAGGGCACCGAAGATAACTCCCCTGCTCTTCTTCAAAGTAGTGCTTTTACATCCACCCGAGCAAGCGGATCGGGCCTTGGATTAAAGTCTCACCTGAAAGACAAAGAACAACAAAGAACAACAAAGATAATTACAGCACAGGAACAGGCCCTTCGGCCCTCCAAGACTGCGCCGATCCAGATCCTCTCTCTAAACATGTCGCCTATTTTCTAAGGTTCTGTATCTCTTTTCTTCCTGCCCATTCATGTATCTGTCTAGATACATCTTAAAAGACTCCATCGTGCCCGCATCTACCACCTCCGCTGGCAATGCGTTCCAGGTGCCCACCACCCTCTGCGTAAAGAACTTTCCACGCATATCCCCCCTAAACTTTTCCCCTTTCACTTTGAACTCGTGTCCTCTAGTAATTGAAACCCCCACTCTGGGAAAAAGCCTCTTGCTATCCACCCTGTCTATACCTCTCATGATTTTGTACACCTCAATCAGGTCCCCCCTCAACCTCCATCTTTCTAATGAAAATAATCCTAATCTGCTCAACCTCTCTTCATAGCTAGCACCCTCCATACCAGGCAACATCCTGGTGAACCTCCTCTGCACCCTCTCCAAAGCATCCACATCCTTTTGATAATGTGGCGACCAGAACTGTACGCAGTATTCCAAATGTGGCCGAACCAAAGTCCTATACAACTGTAACATGACCTGCCAACTCTTGTACTCAATGCCCCGTCCGATGAAGGAAAGCATGCCGTATGCCTTCTTGACCACTCTATTTACCTGCGTTGCCACCTTCAGGGAACAGTGGACCTGAACACCCAAATCTCTCTGGACATCAATTTTCCCCAGGACTTTTCCATTTACTGTATAGTAAATATATAGTACAGACGGCACCGCTGATGGTGCAGCACTCCCTCAGTACTGCACTGGAGTGTTGGCTTTGATTGTGTGCTCAAACCCTGGAGTGGGGCTTGAACCTGGAATGCTTGATTCAGGTGAGAGCGCTACCCACTGAGCCACTATTGACACTGTGCGGTGATTGTGGCCAGTTGCTGTTGGTGGGAGGCGAATTTGATTGGGGGGTTTTGAATGAACATAGGTGTGAGCAATGACCTTAGGTAACCTCGCCTTCCTGCAATTCTGGAAGAAAGGGATAGCACAGTACTGAGAGAGAATGGACAGTGTTGTTTTGATGAATTGAGCACTTTTGCAGGAGTTGAGAGATTGTGTTGTAGGACATTAGTGGCATTTTCCTGTCAGCTCTTCAAATGAGACCATTGTCTATTGCATTTTGTGTCATTTTCAATTTGTTCTTGGTAACTTTCCCTGACGCTGTTGTCACTAATGAGTGACTTGCCCCAAGTCACTTTCAAATTCCCAGTGGCCTAGACTATGGCCAGCCATTCACCAGGATACATCAATCCCTTCAACCCTCCTGCATCTACAGACCATAGGCTACACAGCTGATTCGGTACAGACTGTACTGCTGCCTTCATGCATAGCAGAGGGAGAAGGCCAGCGAGCTTCCTGCTCCTGGCTGCTCTTCAGTGTCTGTTGTCTTGTGATCCTGCTATGTTTATATTTGGGGTGTGTATGTGCAGTGCTTCCCCCTTTTCAAAGTGCCTGACAGACAGACCTGCATTTCTCGCCCAATACTGAGCCTGTCTGCCTGAGGCGAAACTCCCAAGGCAAATTCATTAACAGAATCCCGAATGTAAAATCTCCCATTGCTCAGCATATTCGATTTGTGACTGGGATAGAGCCAGTGGAGCCTGGAGGTGCTGGGGTGGGTTTTTTTGTTCTTTTGTGGGATGTGGGCATTGCTGGCTAGGCTAGCATTTATTGCCCATCTCTAATTGCTCTTGAATTGAGTGGCTTACTAGGCCATTTCAGAGGGCATTTTAAGAGTCAACCACATTGCTGTGGGTCTGGATTCACATGTAGGCCAGACCAGATAAGGACAGAAGATTTCCTTCCCGAAAGGGAACCAGATGGGTTTTTACAACAATCGACATTGGTTTCATGGTCACCATGACTAACTTTAATTCCAGATTTATTAATTGAATTCAAATTTCAAGACCTGCGTGGTGGGCTTCAAAACCATGTCCCCAGAGCATTACCCTGGGCTCTGCATTACTAGTCCAGTGACAATACTACTATGCCACTGCCTTCCCAGGGCTAGTATAAAAGGAGAGGGAAAAAACTGCCCTTCAGAGTGGTGCATTGTCCTGCTAACTTTTACAGTAATTAAATTAAATTGTCCTGCAGAGGAACAGCCAGAAAATAAACTGCTTTTCTATTTAAGGTGTGTGATTTCTGCAGCAGCAGAGCAGGTGCAAAATTTCTCTTTACTGCTGGTCAGCTAATTTGTACTGGATTCCTGTGAATACGTGTGCCTGTGGACCTGGGCGCAATGTGAGGAACCACACCCACCCCCCTGAAAAAACAGCTGGAGGAAACTCGTGCTTAGATCCTTGGGGTGAGTTGGAGGGCGGTGGGGGAGGGGGTTCCAATGACTTAAGGATTTAGTAGACTTAAGACATGGCAGTTACTTGGAGATATTTAACTCAATTAGCGCCTAAATTTCCACAATCTTTTCCGCGTTTGACTTGCTTGTGCCGAGATTAAACTGTTGAACTCAGGGCCACAGTCAGTTGCTTTGCATTGCAGTGGATATTACGTTGGCAAACTCTGGAAGGCCAATCTGGCCCGATTCATATTTCATTTCAGAGCTACTGCTGTGTAGTCTGATTGACCAGAGAAATCTCCTTTGCAGCCTGAGGATCAGGGCTACAGTGCTGGATCCAGACTGACAAGCGTTTTATTTTCTTATTCCTTCTGCACACCCTCCAACACTGTATTCAGAGATGATGGGTGAGCAGGACAGTGCAGGATATGGGCAGCAGTTAAGGACTAGCTGCTATTTTCAGAGGCTGGAGGACTGAGGCCGGTTAGAAGAAGATTGGAATCGTTGAGTCTGGAGGTGACCAAGGCATGGATGAAGGTTTCAGCAGCAGATGATCTGAGACAGGGGTGGAGATGGACGTCAGTGACGGTAGCTTTGGTCTCACCAATATTAGAAGCTGTCCATAGCTGGGCAGGTGTGTACCTGAGGACTCCACGGTTCAAGCAGCAGAGAGAGAGGACGTTGTACAAACACTTTTGGAAAGAGGAGACTGGTTTTCCCTTCCCTGCCTCACTGGATTTGATTCAGGTCCCATAGGTCGAAAGTATTGTGTGTAATCCACCAATCTACCCAATCACCGTTCATGTTCTTCACTGATAAATTACAGATTTGAGAATGGATTGTTTTACAGTAAATTCCAGGGCTGTCAGCAGGATTTTCTCTGAAAGGTAACTGACCAGCGAGTACAGCTCTGTGTTAGGTTTTCTTCCGTTTGTTTTCACAATTCAGTCCTTTTATCCCTCCTCCCCTCAAGGGCCTCTCATTGCTCGTGTCAACCCTCAATGTCCACACCCCATGAGTAATGGCAGGTCACTCAACCATGGAGGGCATCACAGACAGGCCTGATATTGCTCTCACCTAATATTCGCATGCACTTTCCAGCAGGGTTTTTTGGAGAGGGAACAGCACGGTTGCCAGTTGATGGTTTTAATGGAAAGACAGATGGACTTTGATGCTCCCAAAAGCTCACTGTTGCATGCAGTAGAAACTGAATGTGACTCCTTCAGTCTCGCTATGTCAGTGACCTTGGCAATCTGGAATGGGAACTTTGATATTCACCGCTCCTCCCCAGCACAGGGTGATTAGGCCAATTGCAGAAGCCCAACTGCTGCCTTAGCTGAGAGCAATTAATTCACAACGTAGCAGCCTTAGATCACTTCCACCAGGTAATAAGTTTGCCCAGAGGGAGAGCACCATTGCACTCGCTGCGAATTAACAAATGTTTCTTTGTTTTTCGCAGTGAGTTCAATCCCAAGACACAAGGTACAGTGCCCTCTGAACCCTCTGCTCCTAACCCATGGAATCACTGGTAGCAGCACCCTGTGAGGGGAGTTCAGGTACTGATCACCAGAGGGCGCTGGGTGTCCAGGTTGAGCCAGTGCATTGCAGTGTACTGTGAGGGAGCAGCAGAAACTTCCCCCCCCCCCTCCCCCCCAAAAAATACTTTATTCATAAACAATCTGTAAAAGAAAAAAAATTACAAAACAGTTCCAATTTGACATTCCAGAAAGTACAAAAGAAATCTGTTTCCTTCGATACAGAACGTGAGTTGCCTCACAACCCTTGCCAGTCCATTTTACATGCAATGTACATTTGCATTACACAGCAAAAACATATTTTGGTGCAGACAGCCCGAGGGGTTTTACATCCGTTCCAGCCCCTCGGTATCCTATGGTGGGAAGTCGTCCTGGCAGAATCTTTTATTTCCCAAAAATATACTTTATTCAGAAAAATCTGTTAAAAAAAACGTTACAAAACAGTTCAACCGTGACATTTTAGAGGGAGCAGCAGAGATGAGTGTGTGCAGGTGAAAGGCATTCAGCCTTTCTCACCTGGCTCGTGCCCAGTAATTGTAGTAAAAAGGCTTCTCGAGGGTGAATGAGGGGAAGTTGAGGTTCACTTCACTCTGAGCATGCTCTGAACCTGGCTCTGATGACTCGTTGCTTTCTTTCCCCTAATGTTACTACTGCTCCCAGCAGGAAATGTATAGGAGGCAGTCAGGATCTGAGAGATGCTGACTGACCTACTGTCCTTCTCAAGCATTTCCTCTTTGTGTTCCATATTCCAACATTTGCAGCTTTATTTCCACCTACTGAGTGGCGTCAGTTTCATTACTAGGAGCCGCCTGTCAGTGGTGCTGAGCTCAATGGCTTGTTTGTTGTGGTACTGAGCTGCTCACAGAATGGTCCCAGGTTTTATTTCTGGTCTGCTTGTTCAACATGTCTTCACCGGGCATTAAGTAAGGTACTACAATTTGCTTCGGTACCCCAGGTTCAGAGGAAGGGGAGTTTCAGGTAGGAATCCATCCCTCAGTAGCTGAATGCACATATGAACATAGGAAATAGGTGCAGGCGTAGGCCATTCGGCCCATTGAGTGAAAAACAAAGAAGCATTTGTTAATTAGCAGCGAGTGCAAGGGTGCTCTCCCTTTGGGCAAACTTACTACCTAGTGGAAGTAACAACACTTTAGAAGCTCGACACCATCCAGGCCAAAACAGATCGCTTGATTGGCACCCCATCCACGAACATTCACTCCCTTCACCACTGACACACAGTGGCAGCAGTGTGTACCATCTACAAGATGCAGTGCAGCAACTCACCAAGGCTCCTTAGACAGCACTTTCCAAATCTGCGACCTTTACCAACTGGAAGAACAAGGGCAGCAGATGCATGGGGGCACCACCACCTGCAAGTTCCTCTCCAAGCCACACTTATCCTGACTTGGAACTGTATCACAGTTCCTTCACTGTTGCTGGGTCAAAATCCTGGAACTCCCTTTCTAACAGCACCTATGCCACATGGACTGGTTTAAAAAGGCAGATCACTACTACTTTCTCAAGGGCAATTAGGAATGGGCAATAAATGCTGTCCTCGCCAGCGACGCCCACATTCCATGAACAAATAATTTTTTTTTAAGTGATTTGAGGCTGCTACGTTGTGAGACTAGACCATGGCTGACCCACCTCAATGCCATTTTCCCACACTATGCTCATATCCCTTGATATCTTTTATGTCTAGCTATCTGTTGATCTCTGTCTTGAACGTACTCAATGACTGAGCCTCCACCAACTGAGTGAAGAAGTTCCTCCTCATCTCAGTCCAAACGGCCTGCCTCTTATTCTGAGACAATGTCCCCTAGTACTAACCAGGGAAAACATCCTTCCAGCATTTACCCTATGGAGCCCTGGAAGAATTTTGTATGCTTCAATGAGATCACCTCTCATTGTTCTAAACTCCAGAGAATACAGGTCTAGTCTCTTCAATCTCTTCTCATAGGACAATCCCGCCATCCCATGAATCAGTCTGGTGAACCTGGTTGCCATCCCTCGGTGGCAAGTGTATCCTTCCTGAGGTAAGGAGACTAAAACTGTCCACAATACTCCAGGTGTGGTCTCACCAAGGGTTTATAAAATTGCAGTAAGACTTCTTTACTCCTGTACTCAAATCCTCTTGCAATAAAGACCAACATACCATTTGATTTCCTAATTGCTTGCTGCACCTGCATGTTAGCTTTCAGTGATTTATGAACAAGGACACCGAGATCTCTTTGGACATCAACACTTCCCAATCTCTCACCATTTAAGAAATATTCTGCATTTCTGTTTATCCTGCCAAAATGGATAACTTCACATTTTTCCACATTATATTCCATCTGCCATGTTCTGGCCCATTCACTTAGTCTGTCTAAATCGCCTTGAAGCCTCTTTGCATCCTTCTCACAACTCATATTCCCACTGAGGTTTGTATCATCAGCAAACCTGGAAATATTAAATTTGGTCCTCACATCCAAGTAATTGATATAGATTGTGAACAGCTGGGGCCCAAGGACTGATCCTGTGCACTATTCACAGCCTGCCAACCTGAGAATGACCCGTTTATTCCTACTGTCTGTTTTCTGTCCATTAACCAATTTTCAATCCATGCCAGTTTATTACCCCCAATCCCATGTGTTCTAATTCTGATTACTAACCTCTTATGTGGGACCTTATTGAAAGCCTTCTGAAATTTGCAATACAACACATCTGCTGGTTCCCCCATACCTATTCTGCTAGTTACATCATCAAAAAACTCCAACAGGTTTGTCAAACATGATTTTCCTTTCATAAATCCATGTTGACTCTGCCCAATCCTGTTATTTTCCAAGTGTCCAGTTATCACATCCTTTATATATTAATATATGATCTTTTCTAATAGATTCTAGCATTTTCCCTACTACTGATGTCAGGCTAACAGGTCTGTAGTTCCCTATTTTCTCCCTCCCTCCTTTCTTAAATAGTGGGGTTACATTTGCTACCTTGCAATCCTCAGGAACCACTCCAGAATCTATAGAATTTTGGGTGATCACTGCATCCACTATCTCCATAGCTACTTCTTTCAACACTCTGGGATGAAGAATATCAGGTCCAGGGGATTTATTAACTTTCAGATCCATTAATTTCTCCAGTACTACTTTTTTTACGAATACTATTTTCTTTCAGCTCCTCATTTGTGCTAGTCCCTTGGTGCTTTAGTATTTCTGGGAGGTTTTTTGAAAATTCCTCAGTGAAGACAGACACAAAGTATTTGTTTCGTTTCTTTGCCATTTCCTTATTCCCATTATAAATTCTCCCATCTCTGCCTGTAGTGGGCCCACATTTGTCTTTGCTAATCATTTTTACATATCGATAGAAGCTTTTACAGTCCATTTTTATGTTTCTTGCTAGCTTACTTTCATATTCTATTTTCTCTTTCTTTATCAGTTTTATGGTCCTCCTTTGCTGAATTCTAAAACATTCCCAATCCTCAGGCTTACTACTTTTTTTTGCAACTTTCTGTGCCTCTTCCATTGATCTAATACAGTTTTTAACTTCTCTTGTTAGTCATGGTTGGATCACCTTTTCTGCTGGGTTTTTATGCCTCAAAGAAATGTAAATTTGATGCAAACCATGAATTGATTCTTTAAATGCTATCCATTGCCTGTCTACCATCATACCTTTTAATATAGTTTCCCTATTTACCACAGCCAAGTTTCCCCTCGTACCTTCAGAGTTTTCATTGTTTAGATTTAAAACCTTAGTTTCGGATTGAACAAAGAACAGTACAGCACAGGAACAGGCCATTCGGCCCTCCAAGCCTGCGCTGATCTTGATGCCTGCCTAAACTAAAATCTTCTGCACTTAACTACATCACTTTCAAACTTACTGTAAAATTCTATTGTGTTTTATGCTCACTTTTCCCTAAAAGCTCCTTTACAACAAGATTATTAATTAGCCCTTTCTCATTGCACAATGTCTGATCTAAAATAGCCTATTCTCTACTTGGTTCCTCAACATACTGTTCTAGAAAACCATCTTGTATACATTTCAGGAATTCGTCCTCCACAACATTAGTGCTAATTAGATTTAGCCAGTCTATATGGAGATTGAAGTCACCCATTATTACTGTATTGCCCTTATTACATACACCGCTAATTTCCTGATTTATACCGTGCCTTACATTACAACTACTGTTTGGTGGCCTAAAAACAACTCCTACCAATGTTTGCTGCCCCTTGCTGTTTCTTAGCTCCACCCAAACTGATTCTACATCTTGATGTTTCGATCCAAGATCCTGTCTCATTAATGTAATGAAGTCATCCTTTATTAACAGCACTACCCCACCTCATTTTCCTTTTTGACTATCCTTCCGAAATGTTGAATACCCTTGAACATTCAGTTCCCAGCCTTAGTCATAGAGTTATACAGCACAGAAACAGGCCCTTTGGCCCATCGTGTCTGTGCCGGCCATCAAGGACCTATCTATGCTAATCCCATTTTCCAGCACTTGGCGCGTAGCCTTGTATGTTATGGCGTTTCAAGTGCTCATCTAAATACTTCTTAAATATTGTGAGGGTTCCTGCCTCTACCACCCCTTCAAGTAGTCTATTCCAGATTCCAACCACCCTCTGAGTTAGAAGATTTTTCCTCAAATCCCCTCTAAACCTCCTGCCCCTTACCTCAAATCTAAGCCCCCTGGTTATTGATCCCTCTGCTAAAGGAAAAAATTTCCACCTATCTGAGAGGGGATCTCATAGAAACCTACAAAATTCTAACGGGCCTGGACAGACTAGATGCAGGAAGGATGTTCCGGATGGTTGGAGAGTCCAGGACCAGGGGTCACAGTCTAAGGATAAGGGGTAAGCAATTTAGGACTGAGATGAGAGATTTCTTCACCCAGAGAGTGGTGAACCTGTGGAATTCTCTGCCAAGGAAAGCAATTGAGGCCAAATCATTAAATATATTCAGGAAGGAGTTAGATGTAGTTCTTAAGGCTAATGTGATCAAGGGATACGGGGAGAAAGCGGTAACAGGTTACTGTGTTTGGATGATCAGCCATGATTGTACTGAATGGCGGAGCAGGCTCGAATGGCCTACTCCTGCTCCTATTTTTCTATGTTTCTATCTATCCTATCAATGCCCCTCATAATTTTGTACACCTCAATCATGTCCCCCCTCAGCCTTCTCTGCTCCAAGGAAAACAACCCTAGCCTTTTCAGTCTCTCTTCATAGCTGAAATGCTCCAGCCCAGGCAACATCCTGGTGAATCTCCTCTGCACCCTCTCCAGTGCAATCACATCCTTCCTATAGTGTGGTGACCAGAACTGTACACAGTACTCCAGCTGTGGCCTAACTAGCGTTTTATACAGCTCCATCATAACCTCCCTGCTCTTATATTCTATGCCTCGGCTAATAAAGGCAAGTATCCCATATACCTTCCTAACCACCTTATCTACCTGTGCTGCTGCCTTCAGTGATCTATGGACAAGTACACCAAGGTCCCTCTGACTTTCTGTACTTCCCAGGGTCCGACCATCCATTGTATATTCCCTTGCCTTGTTAGTCCTCCCAAAATGCATCACCTCACACTTATCAGGATTAAATTCCATTTGTCACTCCTCCGCCCATCTTACCAGCCCATCTATATCGTCCCCTCACTATTTAGGGGATAGGGGAGGGATCGCTGGGTGAATTTACTGGGATAGGGGAGGGATCGCTGGGTGAATTTACTGGGATAGAGGAGGGATCGCTGGGTGAATTTGCTGGGATAGCAATGGGATCGCTGTGTGAATTTACTGGGATAGGAACGGGATCGCTGGGTGAATTTACTGGGATAGCAATGGGATCGCTGGGTGAATTTACTGGGATGGGGTTGGATTGCTGGGTGAATTTACTGGAATAGAGGAGGGATCGCTGGGTGAATTTACTGTGATGGGGAGGGATCGCTGGGTGAATTTACTGGGATAGGGGAGGGATCGCTGGGTGAATTTACTGGGATAGGGGAGGGATCGCTGGGTGAATTTACTGGGATGGGGAGGGATCGCTGGGTGAATTTATTTGGATAACAATGGGATCGCTGGGTGAATTTACTGGGATAGGGGTGGGATCGCTGGGTGAATTTACTGGGATAGGGGAGGGATCGCTGGGTGAATTTACTGGGATAGAGGAGGGATCGCTGGGTGAATTTACTGGGATAGAGGAGGGATCGCTGGGTGAATTTACTGGGATGGGGAGGGATCGCTGGGTGAATTTACTGGGATAGGGGAGGGATCGCTGGGTGAATTTACTGGGATGGGGAGGGATCGCTGGGTGAATTTACTGGGATAGAGGAGGGATCACTGGGTGAATTTACTGGGATAGAGGAGGGATCGCTGGGTGAATTTACTGGGATGGGGAGGGATCGCTGGGTGAATTTACTGGGATAGGGGAGGGATCGCTGGGTGAATTTACTGGGATAGGGGAGGGATTGTGGGTGAATTCTCTGGAATCGGGGAGGGATCGCTGGGTGAATTCTCTGGAATCGGGGAGGGATGGCTTAGTGGACTTCACCCCACCTCTTGAAGTTTTGTTAATTTACTGAAGGAATCCAGTGCATTTGGACATAAAAAGAGAAAAATATGGACCTGCTGAAAACGTAGAGCACATGTAGTGAGCCAATGATTTAGCCTTAGAATGTAGTCAGTTTGATTAGAGTTGTTGCAGATTTCCAGAAATATCACTAAGATTGGATCAATTTGGCTGCATCTTTATACCACAGGTAATGCAGGTAGAACTTGTATTTTATACAGTAGTTTGCAGTCCCAATGCACTTTACAGTTAACAAAGTATTTTTGAAATCAGTCACTGATCTAATGTAAGAAACGCAGCAGCCAATTTGTTCACAAGTCGATCTCAGAAAACAGCATTGCTATAACTGACTCGATAATCTATTATTAGTGATTTTGGTTGAGTGATTAATATTGACCAGGACATCTGGAGCACTCGGTTCCCTACTCTTCCAAAAATGTCATGAAATCTTTTCTATCTGCCCAACAGGGCAGACCTTGTTTAACGTCCCATCCAAAAGATGTCAGCTGCTGGAATGGCAGCTCGGACAGTGCAGCACTCCCTGTCTGTTGCACTGCTGGAATCATAGAATCATAGCGTCATAGAGTTATGCAGCACAGAAACAGGCCCTTTGGCTCATCGTGTCTGTGCCAGCCATCAAGCACCTAACTATTCGAATCCCATTTTACCACATTTGGACCGTAGCCTTGTATGTTTTGGTGTTTTAAGTGCTCATCTAAATACTTCTTAAATGTTGTGAGGGTTCCTGCCTCAACCACCTCTTCAGGCAGTGTGTTCCAGATTCCAACCACCCTCTGGGTGAATTTTTTTTTACCTCAAATCCCCTCTAAACCTCCTGTCCCTTACCTTAAATCTATGCCCCCTGGTTATTGACCCCTCTGCTAAGGAAAAAGTTTCTTCCTATCTAACTTATCAATGCCCCTCATAATTTTGTATACCTCAATCATGTTCCCCCTCAGCATTCTCTGCTCTAAGGAAAACAGCCCTAGCTTTTTCAGTCTCTCTTCATAGCTGAAATGATCCAGCCCAGGCAACATCCTGGTGAATCTCCTCTGCACCCTCTCCAGTGCAATCACATCCTTCTTATAGTGTGGTACCCAGAACTGTACACAATACTCCAGCTGTGGCCTAACTTTTATACAGCTCCATAATAACCTCCCTGCTCTTATATTCTATGCCTCGGCGAATAAAGGCAAGTATCCCATATGCCTTCCTAACCACCTTATCTACCTGTGCTGCTGCCTTCAGTGATCGATGGAGAAGTACACCAAGGACCTCTGACCTTCTGTACTTCCTAGGGTCCTACCATCCATTGTATATTCCCTTGCCTTGTTAGTCCTCCCAAAATGCATCACTTCACTTAGTGCAAGGGGCTGAGATGGGGCAGAATTTGTAAGGAGCATCCAGGAGGGCTTCTTGAAACAATATGTAGATAGTCCAACAAGGGATGGGGCTGCACTGAACCTGGTATTGGGGAATGAGCCCGGCCAGGTGGTCAAAGTTTCAGTAGGGGAGCATTTCGGGAACAGTGACCATAATTCCATAAGTTTTAAGGTACCTGTGGATAAGGATAAGAGTAGTCCTCAGGTGAAGGTGCTAAATTGGGGGAAGGCTAATTATAACAATATTAGGCAGGAACTGAAGAATTTAGATTGTGGGCGGCTGTTTGAGGGTAAATCAACATCTGACATGTGGGAGTCTTTCAAACGTCAGTTGATTAGAATCCAGGACCAGCATGTTCCGGTGAGGAAGAAGGATAAGTTTGGTAAGTTTCGGAAACCTTGGATAACGCGGGATATTGTGAGCCTAGTCAAAAAGTAAAAGGAAGCATTCGTAAGGGCTGGAAGGCTAGGAACAGACTAATCCCTTGAGGAATATAAAGGCAGTAGAAAGGAACTTAAGCAAGGAGTCAGGTGGGCTAAAAGGGGTCATGAAAAGTCATTGGCAAACAGGATTAAGGATAATCCCAAGGCTTTTTATACATAGATAAAGAGCAAGAGGGTAACTAGGGAAAGGGTTGGCCCACTCAAGGACAGAGAAGGGAATCTATGTGTGGAGCCAGAGGAAATGGGCGAGGTACTAAATGAGTACTTTGCATCAGTATTCACCAAAGAGAAGGACTTGGTGTATGATGAGCCTAGGGAAGGGAGTGTAGATAGTCTCAGTCATCTCATTATCAAGAAGGAGGAGGTGTTGGGTGTCTTGAAAAGCATTAAGGTAGATAAGTCCCCAGGGCCTGATGGGATCTACCCCAGAATACTAAGGGAGGCAAGGGAAGAAATTGCAGGGGCCTTGACAGAAGTCTTTGCATCCTCATTGGCTACTGGTGAGGTCCCAGAGGACTGGAGAATAGCCAATGTTGTTCCTTTGTTTAAGAAGGGTAGCAAGGATAATCCAGGAAACTGTAGGCCGGTGAGCCTTACATCAGTGGTAGGGAAATTATTCGGGACAGGATTTACTCCCATTTGGAAACAAACAAACTTATTGGCAAGAGGCAGCATGGTTTTGTGAAGGGGTGGTCGTGTTTCACTAATTTGATTGAGTTTTTTGAGGAAGTGACAAAGATGATTGATGAAGGAAGGGCAGTGGATGTTATCTATATGGACTTCAGTAAAGCCTTTGACAAGGTCCCTCATGGCAGACTGGTACAAAAGGTGAAGTCACACGGGATCAGAGGTGAGCTGGCAAGATGGATACAGAACTGGCTTGGTCATAGAAGACAGAGGGTAGCAGTGGAAGGGTGCTTTTCTGAATGAAGGGATGTGACTAGTGGTGTTCCGCAGGGATCAGTGCTGGGACCTTTGCTCTTTGTAGTATATATAAATGATTTGGAGGAAAATGTAGCTGGTCTGATTAGTAAGTTTGCGGACGACACAAAGGTTGGTGGAGTTGCGGATAGTGATGAGGATTGTCAGAGGATACAGCAGGATATAGATCGGTTGGAGACTTGGGCGGAGAAATGGCAGATGGAGTTTAATTCGGACAAATGTGAGGTAATGCATTTTGGAAGGTCTAATGCAGGTGGGAAGTATACAGTAAATGGCAGAACCCTGAGGAGTATTGACAGGCAGAGAGATCTGGGTGTACAGGTCCACGGGTCACTGAAAGTGGCAACGCAGGTGGATAAGGTAGTCAAGGCGGCATACGGCATGCTTGCCTTCATCGGTCGGGGCATAGAGTATAAAAATTGGCAAGTCATGCTGCAGCTGTACAGAACTTTAGTTAGGCCACACTTAGAATATTGCGTGCAATTCTGGTCGCCACACTACCAGAAGGACGTGGAGGCTTTGGAGAGGGTACAGAAGAGGTTTACCAGGACGTTGCCTGGTCTGGAGGGCATTAGCTATGAGGAGAGGTTGGATAAACTCGGATTGTTTTCACTGGAACGACGGAGGTGGAGGGACGACATGATGGAGGTTTACAAAGTTATGAGCAGCATGGACAGAGTGGATAGTCAGAAGCTTTTTCCCAGGGTGGAAGAGTCAGTTACTAGGGGACATAGGTTTAAGGTGAGAGGGGAAAAGTTTAGAGGGGATGTGCGAGGCAAGTTCTTTACACAGAGGGTGGTGAGTGCCTGGAACTTGTTGCCGGGGGAGGTGGTGGAAGCAGTTACCATAGAGACGTTTAAGAGGCATCTTGACAAATACATGAATAGGATGGGAATAGAGGGGATACGGTCCCCGGAAGTGCAGAAGGTTTTTGTTTAGGCATCAAGATCGGCGCAGGCTTGGAGGGCCGAATGGCCTGTTCCTGTGCTGTACTATTCTTTGTTCTTTGTTTGTTCTCACACTTCTCAGGATTAAATTCCATTTGCCACTGCTCTGCCCATCTTACCAGACCATCTTTTTCCTCACTATTTATGACACCACCAATTTTCCTGTCATCTGCGAACTTACTGATCATACCTCCTATATTCAGTCTAAATCATTCATGTACACTAGAAACAGCAAGGGCTCCAGCACCGATCCTTGTGGTCAACCACTGGTCACAGGGTTCCAATTACAAAAAACAGTCCTCAACCATCACCCTCTGCCTCCTGCCACTAAGCCAATTTTGGATCCAATTTGCCAAATTGCCCTGGATCCCATGGGCTCTTAACTTCTTAACCAATCTCCCATGCGGGACCTTATCAAAAGCCTTACTGAAGTCCATGTAGACTACATCAACTGCTTTACCCTCATCTACACATCTAGTCACCTCTTCGAAAAATTCAATCAAGTTAGTTAGACACGATCTCCCCATGACAAAGCCGTGCTGACTATCCCTGCCTCTCCAAGTGGAGATTAATCCTGTGCCTCAGAATTCTTTCCAGTAGTTTTCCAACCACTGATGTTGGACTCACCGGCCTGTAATTACCTGGTTTATCCTCCTACCCTTCTTGAATAATGGTACCACATTTGCTGTCCTCCAGTCCTCTGGTATCTCTCCTGTGGCCAGAGAGGATTTGAAAATTTGTGTCAGTGCCCCTGCTATCTCCTCTCTTGCCTCACATAACAACCTGGGATACATCTCATCTGGGCCTGGGGATTTATCCACTTTTAAGCCCACTAAAACATCTAATACTTCCTCCCTATCAATGCTAATATGTTCAAGTATATCGCAATCCCCCTCCCTGATTTCCACACCTACATCGTCCTTCTCCATAGTGAACACAGATGAAAAGTAATCATTTAAACCCTCACCCACGTCCTCTGACTCCACACACAGATTGGCACTTTGGTCTTTAATGGGGCACTACTCTTTCCCTGGTTATCCTCTTGCCCTTAATATACTTATAAAACACCTTGGGTTTTTCCTTTATCTTGCCTGCCAGTGTTTTTTCATGTCCCCTTTTCGCTGTCCTAATTACTTTTTTAAGTACCCCCACTATACTTTCTATACTCCTCTAATGCCTCCGCTGTTTTCAGCGCTTCGAATCTGCCTTAAGCCTCCTTTTTTTTTCCTGATCCAATCCTCTATATCCCTTGACATCCAGATTTCCCCGTCTTGTTGGTCCTACCCTTCACCTTAATGGGTACATGTTGGCTCTGAACTCTCACTATTTCCTCTTTGAATGACTCCCACTGATCTGATGTAGACTTTCCTACAAGTAGCTGCTCCCAGTCCTCTTTGGCCAGATCCTGTTTTATCATTTTAAAATCGGCCTTCCCCCAATTCCGGTCCATCTTTGTCCTTTTCCATAACTACCTTAAATCTTACAGAGTTATGGTCACTATCCCCGAAATGTTCCCCCACTGACACTTCTACCACTTGTCCAGCTTCATTCCCTAGGATTAGGTCCAGTACCGTTCTTCTCTTGCAGGACTTTCTACATACTGGTTCAGTAAGCTTTCCTGTATGCATTTTAAGAATTCCGCCCCCTTTAAGCCTTTTGTACTAAGACTATCCTAGTTGATATTGGCGAAGTTGAAATCCCCTACTCTTATTACCCTATTATTTTTACACCTCTCTGAGATTTGGCTACATATCTGCTTGGACAGCACGGCACTCCCTGTCGGTTACACTGTTGGAATGGCAGTTCGGACAGTGCAGCACTCCCTGTCCGTTACGCTGTTGGAATGCAGGCATTGCAGCATTAGGTCCTTTCTCAGCACTCGGACCTCCCTGGACCCATCCCAGCATTTGAACCTTTCCCTCGGCATGCGGTCCCCTCCCTCAGCATTGGTGAAATGAGTAAGTGAGGCCGCGCGAGCAGTGCTGACATCCCAGGGCTTCTGGTGGAGCCCACTCTTTGACGAACCATACAGCAGTTACTGAGAGTGAGCTTGTCATTGTGTGTGAAACGGAAAGGCAGAAAGTGCGGTGTGAACTGAGCAGTACAGTCACACACAGTTCGCTTGTGGCAACCCCGTGTTCCCAAAGCTCCCTCGTCCTGCTGATGTGTGTCGATCTGCTTTTAGTCATCATCAGTGTCCTGTTTGCCTTTGTCGTGGCCCAGCTGCACACGTCTGGTGGAGGAGTCCTCTTTGGGTGAATATGAGCTGTTGCTGGGAATGAAGTGGATCCACTCCACATTTTCCTTTTCTCTGTGCAGACAGATAGAGTACAAGGTACAGGCATGCAGGCACGGTGTGAGAACATTTCTCAACTAATCACCTCCAGGTCTGAGACAGAAAGCAACTGACATGTCGCAGTTCTGATTGCAAGCCACAACAAGAGCTTTGCAGCCAGTTGATCACAGCAGCTCTGCTGTACTAAGAGAAGAGACTTAAACATGGAAAAACTTTGCCTTAGTGCTTGTGTGCAGCGGCTGGGATGTTGTTGAACTGAGGGGACAGACGCTTACGTACTGTGGAATTCTGTCTTTGAACCAGAATGTGGGAGACGCCATCCAGCAGCACTCGTGTCTAGTTACTGCTTGGTCGGAACCTCCCAATGCACCCCGTGTGGATTTTTTTTTTAAAGCTGTGGTGTGGTTCCAGTTTTTGAGATGACTCAAGCAGAGTGGAATGTTTTCCTTTGGGCCAGGAGACTGCAGCACCCAATGAGACGCCTGAGAGTGAAAGATGCTGGTGCTGCCTGACAGGCCAGTGTTCTCCTTGAACAGCTTCCAGTCCATGGCTGTCTGTCACGCTGGGGACAGAGGGACAGGGGTGGCACAGAGTTTCAGAGCAGTTTGCAAGTCTACATTGGGGGAAGCGATTGCACTCATCAGATGGCTTTAGGCTCTAGGCTCCTCGTGAGCCGCAGCTGAGTTCGGGTGGTGTGCTAGATGGTGTGACTGATGAGTCTGAGGGCACTGACGGAGAGCTGGAGATGGAACACTGCGTACTGGAGCACAAGAGGATATTGCAGGTAGAAGCTGATCACGGTGCAAAGAAGTGTCGCTGCTGTCATCCAGCTAGTGAAGACGCTGAGCCTGCTCCATCTCCTGCTGTGTCTGAACAGGTAAATATCACTGGTGCCTTACAGGTTAAATTCAAGAGAGTAATTGAGGGCCGGGCGGGTCAGCTCCAGAAGGAGGCCAAGTCCTGTGACGCTGTCGATTTCTCCGGGAAGCTGTCAAGTGTGATGGTTGATTCTTCGCTGAAGCCCGTCAGCGACAGACTGAGGCGACCAAGGAGCATCTGTGTCCCAGAGAATGGGATTGGATTACTTTCAGAGCTGAGATCGCAGTCACCACTGCCAGCTGTAAGAAGGAGAGGGATTGATCCTGATCCACTGAGTAAAGGGGAACATTTGCAGCAGGATGATGAAGCAGCAGTTGTAGCTGTGAAGCGTAGACCGTGTAGCCTGTGCCCTGGAAAGAAGGAACTATGTAGACCTCTCAGCATGAGTTTCCTTGAGATTAGCAGAACTGCTTCACCTGATGGGGCTGAGGTACCAGACAGTGCAGTGGCTGAGCCGACCACCACTGTCACCAGATCCGACTGCACGGGCTTCCTCAGATCCGGCCATCTATGGTCCAGTCACCGATGGGTAGGCCCCGCCAGGATAGTAGGGAGTGCAAAAGAAGCAGCGAGCGATCATCAGACCCAAAACTCCAAAATATCCCTCAAATCGCTGAGGAGAAGCTTGAGCTTCCGTGTAAGGAGAGGGGCCGAGAACAAAAAGGAGCCCGAGAGCAGCAGGGTCAGGACACAGAGTGTCGGAGACTCCTTTCCACAAAGACTGAAGCCAACTCTAAGTGGGAGCTCATCTCCCTCAGAAATGCCAAATCAAGAGACACCCAACTCATGTAAGAAAGGTAAGAATTGGCTGGCACATCAACAACCTCTTAGAGACATTTTTAAGGCTCCTACAGCGGACTCTGCATGCTCCCCAAAGGGGAACTCTGAGGAGCGTAGCTGGTGGAAGTTTCTGACTGCTCATTTTCGCAAAAAGGATTCATGTGTGACCAAAGGCTCCTGCAAAACTGCCAGATTGAGACCCGAGATGCAGAGCAATGGCTCGACTTCACTGATCGAGGAACAGAATATGGCCCCATGTGGGACTTTTGAAGCCATCGTTATTGCAGAGAGCCATCATTATCTGTCCAGGTGTGACGTGCCATCACCATCATCAGAAGGTAAGCTGGGAGCAGAATGTGCTCCACACAACATGGTGAGTCAGCAGGAGCAGCAATAAACATCAGCATGTTGCAGAGGCAGTGTTTATCATGCAGATCTGATTTGGTGCTAGTGTGTAGAAGTAAATGTGGTTTATAGAATGAGGGTAATCAGGTGTTGTGGGATGCCATTAACCAAGCTACGACTGACTCTGAAAGTGGGGTGAATGTTTGCTAACCAACTCAACCTTCCGTCTCTCAGCAACCCTGACTGGGACTTGCAGCCATGCAGCACCATTAACCAGTGTGAATTTAAGGAGGTGTTGTGGGATTTGGGTGAGTCCAACATCTGTGGTGCTCGGCTTTGAAAATTCAGTTTGTTATAAGGTCATATGGATTTTTATCCAGGATTTCTCTGGAATGAGAACAAAAAGTGTCGGAAATACTCAGCAGGTCTAACAGCATCTGTGCGGAGAGAAACAGAGTTAAATTTTCATCAGAACTGGCAAAAATTGGAAAGGTAACAGTCTTTGAGCAAGTGAAAGGGGGCGGGGGGAAGAAGAACAAGGAGGAAGGACTGTGATAGGACAGAGGGGGGAGAGATTAAATGACAGATGTCATGGAACAGGATGCAACTGAAGTGCTAAATAGTTGTAACGAGAGACAAAGTATGAATCCAGAGAGCGTGCTAATGGCAGAATAATGAACAGCTCCTTAAGAAAGCAAAAACATCAAAAATAAGTTTAAGACATGGTTAAAAAAAATACATATAAAAATATAATAAAATAAAAGTAATAAATAAACAAAAAGTAATGGGGCTCATGGTCTGAAATTATAAAACTCAATATTGAGTCCAGAAGGCTGTAGAGTGCCTGATCGGAAGATGAGATGCTATTCCTCGAGCTTGTGTTGATGTTCACTGGAACACTGCAGCAGGCCCAGGACAGAAATGGGGGCATGGAAACAAGGTGGTAAATTAAACTGGCAAGCAACCGGAAGCTTGGGATCATGCTTACTGACCGAGCAGATGAGTTCTGCAAAGCGGTCAACCAATCTGCCTTTGGTCTCCCCATTGCAGAGGAGACCGCACTGTGAGCAGCGAATATAGTATACTAAATTGAAAGAAATGCAAGTAATTTACTGCTTCACCTGGAAGGAGTGTTTGGGGCCTTGGATGGTGAGGTGAGAGGTGGTAAAAGGGCAGGTATTACTTCTTTCAATTTAGCATACAGTATTTGTTGTAGGGTTACTGTCTGATTCAGTAGGATTCCTATAAGAATAAAAGCAAAATACTGCGGATGCTGGAAATCTGAAATAAAAACAAGAAATGCTGGAGATACTCAGTCGGTCTGGCAGCATCTGTGGAGAGAGAAGCAGAGTTAACGTTTCAGGTCAGTGACCCTTCTTCAGAACTGGCAAATATTAGAAATGTGAAAGGTTATAAGCAAGTAAAGCGAGGGTGGGACAAGAGATAACAAAGGAGAAGGTGTGGAGAGGACACGGTCACAGAATAGTTGAACAGAAGGTCGTGGAGCAAAGGCAAACAATATGTTAATGGAGTGTTGAAAGACAAAGCATTAGTACAGATAGGGTGTTAATGGACTGAAAATTGAACAGCCGCAAGTACAAACATGAAAAAAAACCAGTGGGTAAGCAAACTGAGCAAACTAAGATGAAATAAAATAAAAAACAAAAAAAAAATAAGAAATAAAAATGAAAGTAAAATGGGGGGCTGTCATGCTCTGAAATTATTGAACTCAATGTTCAATCCGGCAGGCTGTAGTGTGCCTAATCGGTAAATGACATGCTGTTACTCAAGCTTGCGTTGATGTTCACTGGAACACTGCAGCAATCCCAGGACAGAGATGTGAGCAGGAGAGCAGGGGGGAGTGTTGAAATGGCAAGCAACCTGAAGCTCGGGGTCCTGCTTGTGGACTGAGCGGAGGTGTTCCGCAAAGCGGTCACCCTGTCTGCATTTGGTCTCCCCAATGTAGAGGAGACCACATTGTGAGCAGCGAATACAATAGACTACATTGAAAGAAGTACACCTGAAAGGAGTGTTTGGGATAGTGAGGAGAGAGGAGGTAAATGGGCAGGTATTACACATCCTATCTTGACTCTATCTTTTCTCCGCTGGTCCAGTCTCTTTCCACCTACATCCGTGACTCTCCTGACGCCCTACGTCATTTTGACAATTTCCAGTTTCCTGGCCCCAGCCGCCTCCACTTCACTATGGACATCCAATCTTTCTACACCTCCAACCCCCACCAGGACAGTTTGAGGGCTCTCCACTTCTTCCTTGAACAGAGGCCCAACCAGTCCCCATCCACCACCACCCTCCTCTGCCTGGCTGAACTTGTTCTCACATTGAACAACTTCTCCTTCTCCACTCACTTTTTTCCTTCAAGTAAAAGGTGTTGCTGTGGGTACCTGCATGGGTCCTAGTTGTGCCTGTCTTTTTGTGGGACATGTCGAACATTCCCTGTTCCAGTCCTACTCAGGCCCCCTCCCCCAACTCTTTTTCCGGTACATTGATGACTGTATTGGTGCCGTTTCCTACTCCCGCCCCGAACTGGAAAACTTTATCAACTTTGCTTCCAATTTCCACCCTTCTCTCACCTTTACATGGTCCATCTCTGACACTTCCCTTCCCTTCCTCAACTTCTTTATCTCCATCTCTGGGGATAGGCTGTCTATTAATATCCATTATAAGCCCACCGACTCCCACAGCTACTTCGACTACACTTTTTCACACCCTGCCTCCTGTAAGGACTCCATTCCATTCTCCCAGTTTCTCTGTCTCTGACGCATCTGCTCTGATGCATCTGCTCTGATGATGCTACCTTCCATGATAGCACTTCTGATATGTCTTGCTTTTTCCTCAACTGAGGATTCCTCCCCACTGTGGTTGACGGGGCCCTCAACCATGTCCGGCCCATTTCCCGCACCTCTACCCTCACCCCTTCCCCTCCCTCCCAGAACCATGACAGGGTTCCCCTTGTCCTCACTTTCAACCCCATCAGCCTCCATATCCAAAGGGTCATCCTCCGCCATTTCGGCCACCTCCAGTGTGACGCCACTACCAAACGCATCTTCCCCTCCGTTCCCCTGTCAGCATTCCGAAGGGATGGTTCCCTCTGTGACACCCTGGTCCACTCCTCCATTACCCCCACCACCTCGTCCCCTTCCCATGGCACCTTCCCCTGCAATCGCAGGAGGTGTAATACCTGCCCATTTACCTCCTCTCTCCTCACTATCCAAGGTCCCAAACACTCCTTTCAGGTGAAGCAGCGATTTACTTGTACTTCTTTCAATGTAGTATACTGTATTCGCTGCTCACAATGTGGTCTCCTCTACATTGGGGAGACCAAACGCAGACAGGGTGACCGCTTTGCGGAATATCTCCACTCATTCCGAAAGCAGGACCCCTAACTTCCGGTTGCATGCCATTTCAACACTACCCCCTGCTCTCATGCTCACATCTCTGTCCTGGGATTGCTGCAGTATTCCAGTGAACATCAACACAAGCTCGAGGAACAGCATGTCATTTACCGATTAGGCACACTACAGCCTGCTGGACTGCACATTGAGTTCAATAATTTCAGAGCATGACGGGTCCCCCATTTTACTTTTATTTTTATTTCTTTTTTTTTTGTTTTTTATTTTATTTCCTCTTAGTTTGCTTACCCACATTTTTTCATGTTTGTACTTGTGGCTGTTCAATATTCAGTCCATTAACACCCTATCTGTACTAATGCTTTGTCTTTCAACACACCATTCACATATTGTTTGCCTTTGCTCCATGACCTTTTGGTCAGCTATTCTGTGACCGTGTCCTATCTACACCTTCTCCTTTGTTATCTCCAATACCTCCTCCTTTGTAATGTTGATATGCTCCAGGATATCGGTGTTCCCTCCCTTGAACTCACTAGCTTCCATGACCTTCTCCACGGTAAATACAGATGAGAAGTATTCATTTAAGACCTCGTTCATTTCCCGTGGCTCCACACATAAGTTACCACACTGATCCTTAAGGGGACCTATTCTCTCCCTAGCTACCGTTTTGCTCTTAATATACTGATAGAATCTTTTAGGATTCTCTGTTATCTTATCTGCCAGGGAAATCTCATGGCCCCTTTTCGCCCTCCTCATTTCCTTCTTGAGTGTACTTCTACATCCCTTCTACTCGAGGGACTCGCTCGATCCCAGCTGCCTATACCTGACATATGCCTCCTTCTTTGTCCTGACCAGACCCTCAATATCCCTCGTCAACCAAGGTTCCCTAAACTTGCCAGCCTTGCCCTTCCATCTAACAGGAACATGCCGGCCCTGAACTCTTCCTATCTCGCTTTTAAAAGCCTCCCACTTGCCAGATGTCCCTTAACCTGTGAACAGCCTCTCCCATTCAACTTTTGAGAGTTCCTGTCTGATGCCATCGAAATTAGCCTTCCCCCAATTTAAGACTTCAACCTGAGGACCAGTCCTATCCTTTTCCATATCTATCTTGAAGTTAATAGAGTTATGGTCACTGGTCCCAAAGTGCTGCCCCGCTGACACATCAACCACCTGCCCATCCTCATTTCCTGAGAGGAGGTCGAGTGTAGCCCCTTCTCTAGTAGGGCCATCCACATACTGCTTCAGAAAACTATCCTGGACACACTTAACAAATTCTTCCCCATCTGATCCCTTAGCACTAAGGCAGTCCCAATCAATATTAGGGAAGTTAAAATCACCTATTACAACCCTATAATTCCTACACCTATCTGTGATTTCCCTACATATATGCTCCTCCAATTCCCTCTGACTATTGGGGGGCCTATAGTATAATCCCATCAAAGTGATCACCCCTTTCTTATTTCTAAGTTCTACCCATATGGCCTCGCTGGACGTTCCCCCTGGGATATCCTCTCTAAGTACTGCCGTGATGTACTCCCTAATCAATAGTGCAACTCCCCCTCCTCTCTTACCTCCACCTCTGTCACGCCGGAAGCATCGGTACCCCGGAACTTTGAGCTGCCAGTCCTGCCCATCCCTCAACCACGTTTCCGTAATAGCTATAATATCACAATCCCATGTACCGATGCATGCTCTGAGTTCATCTGCCTTACCTGTAAGGCTTCTTGCATTAAAGTAAATGCAGTTTAGCCTACCAGACCTTCCACGCTCCCTGTCCTGCCCCTGCCCGGCCTGCCTACTGTACTTGCTTGCTTTAACCTCTACATTTGCCTCAACTGTCTCATCGGAGAGACCACTACTTTGGGTCCCACCCCCCTGCAAGACTAGTTTAAACTCACCCGAGTAGTACTAGCGAACCTCCCCGCAAGGATATTGGTCCCCTTCCAGTTCAGATGCAACCCGTCCCTCTTGTACAGGTCACCTCTGCACCAGAAGAGATCCCAATGATCCAAGTAGCTGAAGCCCGCCCGCCTACACCAGCTCTTCAGCCACGCATTCATTTGCCTTATCCTCCTATTCCTGCCTTCACTAGCGCGTGGCACAGGGAGTAATTCTGAGATTACAACCCTAGAGGTCCTGCTTTTTAACCTCCTGCCCAACTCCCGATATTCACTTTGCAGGACCTAATCTCTCTTCCTGCCTATGTCGTTAGTACCAATATGGACCACGACCGCTGGCTGCTCATCCTCCCCTTTCAGAATGTCCTGCAGCCGCTCCGAGACATCCTTGACCCTAACACCAGGGAGGCAACATACCATCCTGGAGTCTGGTTTGCGGCCACAGAAACGCCTGTCTGCACCCCTTACGATAGAATCCCTATCACTATAGCTCTTGCACCCCCTTTCCTCCCTTGCTGTGCAGCAGAGACCTCCGTGGTGCCACAAACATGGCTGTTGCTGCTTTCCCCTGAGAGGTCATCCCCTCCCAACAGCATCCAAAGCGGTGTTGCTGCTTGAGAGGGGGATGGCCACAGGGGACTCCTTCACTCCCCGCCTGCGCCTACTACTCTGTCTGGTGGTCACCCATTTCTTTTCTGCCTGTGCAGCCATTACCTGCGGTGTGACCACCTCACTAAACGTGCCATCTGATTAATAGGCCCAGTCAAATGGTGGTATTAATCCCTGACTGACCCATAGAATCACAGAATAATACAGTGCAGAAGAGGCCCTTCGGCCCATCTCGTCTGCACCGATGCATTAAAATACCTGACCTGTCTACCTAATCCCATTTGCCAGCACTTGGCCCATAGTCTTGAATGTTATGACGTGCCAAGTGCTTATCCAGGTACTTTTTAAAGGATGTGAGGCAACCTGCCTCTACCACCCTCCCAGACAGGGCATTCCAGACCGTCACCAGCCTCTGGGTAAAAAAGTTCTTCCTCAAATCCCTCTTAAACCTCCCGCCCCTCACCTTAAACTTGTGACCCCTCGTAACTGACCCTTCAGCGAAGGGGAACAGCTGCTCCCTATCCACCCTGTCCATGCCCTCATAATCTTGTACACCTCGATCAGGTCACCCCCTCAGTCTTCTCTGCTCCAGTGAAAACAACCCAAGCCTATCCAACCGCTCCTCACAGCTTAAATGTTCCATGCCAGGCAACATCCTGGTGAATCGCCTCTGCACCCCCTCCAATGCAATCACATCCTTCCTAAAATGTGGCAACCAGAATTGCACACAGTACTCCAGCTGTGGCCTTACCGAAGTTCTGTACAATTCCAACATGACCTCCCTGCTTTTGTAATCTTTGCCTCAATTGATAAAGGCAAGTGTCCCATATGCCTTTTTCACCACCCTATTAACCTGCACTTCTGCCTTCAGAGATCTATGGACAAACACGCCAAGGTCCCTTTGTTCCTCGGAACTTCCCAGTGTCAGGCCATTCATTGAATACTTCCGTGTCACATTACTCCTTCCAAAGTGTATCACCTCACGCTTTTCAGCGTTAAATTCCATCTGCCACTTTTCTGCCCATTTGACCATCCCGTCTATATCTTCCTGTAACCTAAGACACTCCACCTCATTGTTAACCACTCGGCCAACATCCGCGAACTTACTGATCCTACCCCCCACATAGTCATCTATGTCGTTTATATAAATGACAAACAATAGGGGACCCAGCACAGATCCCTGTGATTAGCCACTGGACACTGGCTTCCAGTCACTAAAACAGCCGTCTGTCATCACTCTCGTGTCTCCTGCAGCGAAGCCAATTTTGAATCCACCTTATCAAGTTATCTTGTATCCCATGTGCATTTGCTTTCTTGATAAGTCTCCCATGTGGGACCTTGTCAAAGGCTTTGGTGAAATTCATGTAAACGACATCAACTGCACCACCCTCATCTACACACCTGGTCACATGGTCAAAAAATTCAATCAAATTTGTTCGGCATGACCTCCCTCTGACAAAGCCATGCTGACTATTCCTAATCAAATTTTGCCTCTCCAAGTGGAGATAGATTCTCTACTTCAGAATTTTCTCCAATAGTTTCCCTACCACTGACGTGAGACTAACTGGTCTGTAGTTCCCTGGCTTATCTCTACAACCTTTCTTAAATAGTGGGACCACATTAGCTGTTCTCCAGTCCTCTGGCACCTCCCCCGTGGCCAGAGAGGAATTAAAAATTAGGGTCAGAGACCCTGCAATCTCCACCCTCACCTCCCACAGCATCCTGGGACACAAATCATCCGGACCTGGAGATTTGTCCACTTTTAAGCCTTCCAAAACCTCCAATACCTTGTCACTCCCTATGACAATTTGCTCAAGAACCTCACAGTCTCTCTCTCTAAGTTCCATATCTACATCCTCTTTCTCTTGAGTGAAGACAGATGTGAAGTATTCGTTCAACACCCTACCAATGTCCTCTTCCTCCACCCACAGATTTCCCCCTTGGTCCCTAATGGGTCCTACTCTTTCCCTAGTTATCCTCTTCCCATTGATATACTTATGGAATATCTTGGGATTTTCCCTACTTTTATCAGCCAGAGCTTTCTCATATCCCCTCTTTGCTCTCCGAATTGCTTTCAAGCTCCATCCTACACTTTCTGTACTCCACTAATGCTTCCATTGATTTGCTCTCCTTGTATTTGCTAAAAACCTCTCTTTTCCTTCTCATCGTCCCCTGAATGTTTCTGGTCATCCATGGTTCTCTGGGCTTGTTGTTCCTACCTATTACCCAAGAGGGAACATGTTGGGCCTGTACCCTCCCCATTTCCTTTTTGAATGCCCCCCACTGCTCTTCTGTAGATTTCCCGACAAGTAACTCGTTCCAGTCTACCTTGGCCAGATCCTGCCTTATTTTACTAAAATCCGCTCTCCCGCAATCCAACCCAATCCATCAGTGACTGTTCCAATTTTGATGGACTATTAAAATTTGTCCCACCATGCTTATACTATCACTCTATAACACCGATTATCCACTCTCATTTCTCACATTCACATTAGCTTTCCTAATTTCAGATTTGTTTTATTCGTTCATGGGATGTGGACGTCGCTGGCTGGGCCAGCATTTATTGCCCACCCCTAATTGCCCAAATATTTATGCATGTCCCATTCCAAAACAATTAATTTTTTCATATGTTGCAGCTGTAGAAAAGACCTGAATAATTTTCAATGTTTAAAAATGATGTATCTCGTGGAGATATTTCTTCAGTTTCTGCTCGTCAGTGGGTAGCACTCTCACCTCTGAATCAGAAGGTCGTGGGGTCAAATCCCATCCCAGATTCTTGAGCATTCAATCCAGGCTAATTCTCCCAGTGCAGTATCGAGGGAATGCTGTCTTTCAAATCAGGGCCTGTTTATTTCTTCAGGGGAATGTACTATTTGGCACTATTTGAAGAAAGCAGTTCTTTCAGCATACTGGCATACACTCAGGCTAATTGCTGTGACATGTATAAATACAAGTTGTTGGTGCATTTAAGATTATTCTAACTGAGCACAGATCAGGGATTGAACCTGAACTGTGCTTTGCACTTGACACCAGTCAAGTGGAGAAAGCAGTTTTTTCCCAGGTTACAGAGGTGATAATTCAGATCAAAGGGCATGGCCTGGGGACTGCACCATAGAAGCACAGAATTCCCGGCACGGAAGGAGGCCATTCCGTCCGTTGTGTCCATGCTGGCCGACAAGGAACCATTCAGCCTAATCCCAGTTTCCACCTCTTGTTCCACAGCCCTGTAGGTTACTGCACTTCAAGTGCACATCCACGTACTCTGTAAATGTTACGAGGGCTTCTGCCTCTACCCCCATTTTAGGCAGTGAGTTCCAGATCCCCACCACCCTCTGCGTGAAATAATTTTCTGCTCACCCTAAATCTATGCACCTGATTATCCAACCAAGAGGAATAGGTCCTTCCTATCCACTCTATCCGGACCCCTCATAATTTGGGGCGGCGCAGTGGTTAGCACCGCAGCCTCACAGCTCCAGCGACCCGGGTTCAGTTCTGGGTAATGCCTGTGCGGAGTTTGCAAGTTCTCCCTGTGACCGCGTGGGTTTCCTCCGGGTGCTTCGGTTTCCTCCCGCAGCCAAAGACTTGCAGGTTGATAGGTAAATTGGCCATTATAAATTGCCCCTAGTACAGGTAGGTGGTAGGGGAGTATAGGGAAGGTGGGGATGTGGTAGGAACATGGGATTAGTGCAGGATTAGGATAAATGGTTGGTTGATGGTCGGCACAGACTCGGTGGGCCGAAGGGCCTGTTTCAGTGCTGTATCTCGAAATAAAATAAAAAAAATAAAACTTGTGAGGGCAGACATATATCACTGCTCTTTTTTACCTCCTCTTGATACTGTGTCACAGGGCGATGGGTGAGTGACACAAAGCTGCTTTTGCCTGGGTATATTACCCATGACAGTGAGTGAGTATAGCCATCTAAAGGTTGACAGGAAGAAAAAGTGAACAGGAGCACTTAGAGTGAATGGTGTTCCTGGTGTAATCTGCATCCCACGTGCCCCATTCATTTGCTTGTTTCTGGGGTGTGGGAGGTGCACTGTTCAGTATGGTGGGTGAGGGTGTATGTCCAAGCAGCTTTTTAAAATTCATTCATAGAATGTGTGCGTCGCTGGCTAGGCCAGTATTTATTGCCCATCCCTAATTGCCCTTGAGAAGGTGGTGGTGAGCTGCCTTCTTGAACCGCTGCAGTCCATGTGAGGTAGTTACACCCACAGTGCTGTTAGGAAGGGAGTTCCAGGATTTTGACCCAGCGACAGTGAAGGAACGGCGATATAGTTCCAAGTCAGGATGGTGTGTGACTTGGAGGGGAACTTGCAGGTGGTGATGTTCCCATGCATCTGCTGCCCTTGTCCGTCTAGTTGGCAGAGGTCGCGGGTTTGGAAGGTGCTGTCAAACGAGCCTTGGTGAGTTGCTGCAGTGCATCTTGCAGATGGTACACACTGCTGCCACTGTGCGTCGGTGGTGGAGGGAGTGAATGTTTGTAGATGGGGTGCCAATCAAGTGGTCTGCTTTGTCCTGGATGGTGTCGAGCTTCTTGAGTGTTGTTGGAGCTGCACCCATCCAGGCAAGTGGAGAGTATTCCATCACACTCCTGACTTGTGCCTTGTAGATGGTGGACAGGCTTTGGGGAGTCAGGAGATGAGTTGTTTGCTGCAGGATTCCTAGCCTCTGACCTGCTCTTGTAGCCACGGTATTTATATGGCTACTCCAGTTCAGTTTCTGATCAATGGTAACCCCTAGGATGTTGATAGTTGGGGATTCAGTGATGGTAATGCTGCTGAATGTCAAGGGGAGATGGTCATTGCCTGGCACTTGTGTGGCGCGAATATTACTTGCCACTTATCAGCCCAAGCCTGGATATTGTCCAGGTCTTGCTGCATTTCTACACGGACTGCTTCAGTATCTGAGGAGTCACGAATGGTGCTGAAGATTGTGCAATCATCAGCAAACATCCCCACTTGTGACCTTATGTTTGAAGGAAGGTGCAAGATGAGGTGGCTTGTGTGTGTAGGTGAGAGAGCACTATGAGCGCTATGGGGCCTGTCAGAAAAGAGCCCAACGTCTGCTCCTGGGGGTGCAACAAAGGCTTAATTTTGGAACAAGTGGTTAATTCTTAAAGAGAATTCGAGCAATCAACTTGTAAATGAACTGCTTAAACACACTGTAGGTTTGGAATTTAATAATCCTCCACGCAGAACGGTCTTGTCAGGTTACCGTTCACTCATTCATAAAGTAGGAAGTTTAACTTTATCTTGTATAACAGTCTGTGAGGAAGGAAATTGTCTTTCATCACAAAACTGGGTGAAATGCTGGTGGTTAAGAGTGAGGTTATCCAAAGTGTGCAGGTGTATGGGGAGGGAGGTGAGTGGGGAGTGAGTAATTCCCACTCAACAGCAGCTCAGAGCCACTTCGTACTTCTGACAATGGTGGCAACAATATGAATACAGCCAGGAACTTGTGAGTAAATGGGATAAAATGAAGTGAGCTGGGATTTAGTACAGATGGTTCGGAAGATATCAATGGACTAGTCAGGTGGGCAGAGCAGTGGCAAATGGAGTTCAGTTTGGAGAAGTGTGAGGTAATGCATTTGGGGAAGGCTAACAAGGCAAGGGAATACACAATAAATGGTGGGATACTGAGAAGTGTAGAGGAAACGAGGGACCTTGCAGTGCATGATCCCTGAAGGTGGCTAGACAGGTAGATAAGGTGGTCAAGAAGGCATACAGGATACTTTAGCTAAGACACAGAATGTAAGAGCTGGGAAGTTCTGCTGGAACTTTATAAAACACGAGTTCGGTCACAGCTGGAGTACTGCGTACAGTTCCAGTCACCACACTATAGGAAAGATGTGATTGCACTGGAGCAGCTACAGAGGATATTTGTACATATATTGCCTGGACTGGAAAATTCTAGTTATGAATAAAGATTGGATAGTCTAGGGTTGTTTCCTTTGAAGCAGAGGAGGCTGAGGGGAGATTTAATTGAAGTGTGTAAAATTATGAGGGGTCCGGATAGAGTGGATAGGAAGGACCTATTCCTCTTGGTTGGATAACCAGATGCATAGATTTAGGGTAAGGTGAAAATTATTTCACGCAGAGGGTGGTGGGGATCTGGAACTCACTGCCTAAAATGGGGGTAGAGGCAGAAGCCCTCGTAACATTTACAGAGTACGTGGATGTGCAATTGTAGTGCAGTGGACCAAGAGGTGGAAACTGGGATTAGGCTGAATGGTTCCTTGTCGGCCAGCATGGACACAGTGGACGGAATGGCCTCCTTCCGTGCTGGGAATTCTGTGCTTCCATGGTGCAGTCCCCAGGCCATGCCCTTTGATCTGAATTATCACCTCTATCACCTGGGAAAAAACTGCTTTCTCCACTTGACTGGTGTCAAGTTCAAACAAGCCTCAACTGTACTCTGTCTCTCCAACCCCTCAATAACATGCTATGCCCAAAAGCTATTCAGTTCCTTTGTGCTGGCAGTGTCTTTTTCCACCATCTCTGGGCAATCTGTTCTTTGCAGTCACCACTCTCTGAGTAATGCAGGTAACGTAAGAACTTAAGGAATGGGAGCAGGAATTCCTAGCAATGGTTTTATCTGTACGTATGATTCTTAGCTCCCTGATACCCTTGTGTTTCTGGCTTTTGCACTGGAGTTGGTTCTTGTATCCATGCATTCTAAAGTATTGACCAATCACAGCTGATGTTGAAGAGAATTGTTGTATCTCAGATGTATTTGCTAGCAATCTACTGTGTAGCAATCAGAATCCTCCACATGGAGGAAGGAATAATTGGAAAGATTTATCTTAAAAAATGAACTTTCACTTCTGAGATATTGAGTCACACGTTGGCCCAGACCAGGAAAGGGGTAGGGGCAGCAGGTTCCTTTCCCTGAAGGACATTAGTGACCCAGTTGTGTTTTTATGACAATCTGTCAGTTTTAGCAGTGATTTTTGCTGGTGCTAGCCCACAGATTACCAGATTTATTCAATTCAATTGCATAGCTTGTCCTGGTGGGATTTGAACTCTCAAACTCTGGGTTTCTTGCTCAATACAAATGCCATTAGATTACTGTACCTGTAATCAGGAATATGGTGTCTACCTGTGTTCTTCTCTGCTGAGTGGCTGGTGCTTTTTAATTCATTCTCGGGACGTGGGCATTGCTCGCAAGGTCGGCATTTATTGCCCATCCCTGGTTTCTTGCAGGGCCTCTTCATTGCGCAGGTAAGAGTCATCCATATTGGTGTGGAACTGAAGTCAAATTTAGGTCAGACCTATACCCTTACTGGGTAAGAACAGCAGATTTCTTTTCTGAAGGACATGAGTGAACCAGTTGGGTTTTTACGACAATCTGAAAGTTTCATGGTCACTTTTGATGATCGAGTTTTAACCCTGAATTCAAATTCTCAATCTTCCCCAATAGGATTTGAGCTTAAGGTCTCTGGTTTACTAATTCAGTAGAAGAACTGTGCCAGTAAACGTTTGGCTAAGACAAATGTGGGTCCATTACAGGCAGTGTCAGGAGAATTTATGATGGGCAATAGAGAAATGGCAGAGAAGCTAAATGATTACTTTTTGTCTGTCTTCACTGAAGAAGATCCAAGGGATTAGGGAGAATGAGGAATTGAAGGAAATTATATTAGTAAGAAGGTTGTGTTGAAGAAATTAATGGGGCTGAAGGTTGATAAGTCCCCAGGACCTGATCATCCCAGAGTGTTGAAAGATAGTGGATGCATTGGTGATCATCTTCCAAAATTCTATAGATTCTGGAACAGTTTCTGAAGATTGGAAGGTAGCAAATATCACCCCACTATTTAAGAAGGGAGGGAGAGAGAAAGCAGGGAATTACAGACCTGTTAGCCTTGCATCAGGCTTTGGGAAAATGCTAGAATCTATTCTCAAGGATGTGATAAATGGACACTTGGATAATAATGATCTAATTGGGTATAGTCAACTTGGATTTATGAGTAGGAAATTCCTGTTGGAGTTTTTTGAGGATGTTACTAACAGAATTGATAAAGGGGAGTCAGTGGACTGGTATACTTGGATTTTCAAAAGGCTATTGATAAAGTCCCCCACAGGAGGTTGGTTAGCAAAATTAAAGCACCATGGATTAAGGATTGGTTAACAGGCAGAAAGCAGAGAGTATGAATAAACGGGTCATTCTCGTGTTGGCAGGCTGTGATTAGTGGGGTACCACAGGGATCAGTACTTGTGCCCCAGCTGTTCACAATATATATCAACGTGGCAGCAGGATATCATAGCTATTACAGAAACATGGCTTAAGGAGGGACAGGAGTGGCAGCTCAACGTTCCTGGTTACAGGGTTTTCAGATGCGGTAGGGAAAGGGATAAGAAAGAAGGGGCAGTGGCAAATTTGGTCAAGGAAACTATTATAGCTGTGAGGAGGGATGATATACTGAAAGGTTCATCTAATGAGGCCATATGGATTGAGCTAAGGAACATAAAAATCACATTGCTGGGAGTGCTCTATAGACCCCCAAACAGTCAGAGGGAGATAGAAGAACAGATATGTAGGAAAATGTCTGAGAAGTGCAAGAACAATAGGGAAGTAATAGTTGGGAATTTTAACCACCCCAATATTAACTGGGATAGTTTTAGTGTGAAAGGAATTGAGGGAGCAGAATTCTTGAGGTGCATTCAGGAGAACTTCTTAGCCCAGTATGTAGGAAGTCCAACAAGAGAGGGTGTAGTTTTCGACTTAGTTTTCAGAAATGAAGATGGGCAGGTGGAGGGAATGGCAGTGGAAGAGCATTTTGTTGGGAGTGATCATAATTCAGTCAGTTTTAACATAATTATGGAAAAGGACAGAGATAGAACAGGAGTTAGAGTTCTCAATTGGGGCAAGACCAATTTTACTAAACTGAGGAGTGATTTAGCGAAAGTGGACTGGAAACAGCTACTTGAAGGTAAATCAGTGTCAGAGCAGTGGGAGGCATTCAAAGGGGAGATTCAAGGAGTTCAGAGTAAACATGCTCCCACAAAGAAAAAGGGTGAGACGGCCAAATCTAGAGCCCTGTGGATGTCGAGGAGCCTACCGAGTAAGATAATGCAGAAAAGGAAAGCTTATGTCTGACACCGAGAACTCAATACTACAGAAAACCGAGAGGAGTATAGAAAGTGGAGGGGTGAAATCAAAAAGGAAATTAGGAAAGCAAAGAGAGGGCATGTAAGAGTATTGGCAAGCAAAATCAAGGTAATCCCAAAGATGTTTTATCAATACATTAAGTATAAGAGGATAACTAAGGAGAGAGTAGGGCCCATTAAAGACTAAAAAGATAACCTCTGTATAGGGCGGAAGATGTTGGTATAGTTCTTAATGAATACTTTGTGTCTGCCTTCACAAAAGATGGGGAGAATGCAGATATTGAAGTTGAGGAGGAGTGTGAAGTATTGGATCTGACAAACATAGGGAGAGAGGAAGTATTATTGGGACTAGCATCCTTGAAAGCTAATAAATCACCAGGGCCAGAAGAAATGTACCCTAGGCTGTTAAAAGAAGCAAGAGAGGAAATAGCGGAAGGTCTGACCATCATTTTCCAATCCTCACTGTATACAGGTGTGGTGCCAGAGGTTTGGAGAACTGCTAACATTGTACCTCTGTTTAAAAAGGGGGTGAAGGATAGCCCGAATAATTACAGGCCAGTCGACCCTTGGTAGTGGGCAAATTATTGGAATCGATCCTGAGAGACAGGATAAACTGTCGTTTAGAAAGGCATAGGTTAATCAAGGATAGTTAGTATGGATTTGTGAAGGGAAGATCTTGTTGGACCAACTTAATCAAATTTTTTTTGAAGCGGTAACAAGGAAGATAGATGAGGGTAGTGCAGTTGATGTGGTCTACATGGATTTTAGGAAGGCTTTTGACAAGGTCGCACATGGCAGACTGGTTAAAAAAAAAAATCCCATGGGATCCAGGGAAATGCAGCAAGGTGGATACAAATTTGGCTCAGTGTCAGGAAACAAAGGGTAATTGTTGATGGGTGTTTTAGCGACTGGAGGGCTGTTTCCAGTTGCGTTCCGCAGGGCTCAGTACTGGGTTCCCCTGCTTTTTGTGGTATATATTAACGATTTGGACATAAATGTAGGAGGCATGATCAAGAAGTTTGAGACGGCACAAAGATTGGAAGATAGCAAGGAGGGTAGCTGTAGGCTACTGCAGGAAGATATTGATGGTCTGGTCAGATGGGCAGACAAGTGGCAAATGGAATTCAACCTGAAGAAGTGTGAGGTGATCCATTTGGGGAGGTCAAACAAGGCAAAGGAATACACGATTAATGGGAAAATACTGAGAAGTGTAGAGGCTGTGAGGGACCTTGGAGTGAATGTCCACAGATCCCTAAAGGTAGCAGGACAGGTTGATAAGTTGATTAAGAAGGCATTTGGAATCCTTTCCTTTATTAGCCGAGGTATAGAATATAAGAGCAAGGAAGCAGGGAGGTTATGCTGGAACTGTATAACTCATTGGTTAGGCCACAACTTGAATACTGTGTGCAGTTCTGGTCACCTCATTACAGAAAGGATGTAATTGCACTAGAGAGGGTACAGAGGAGATTGCCAGGGCAGCAAAAAATGCAGCTATGAGCTATGGGGTTGTTCTGCTTGGAACAGAGAAGGCTGAGGGGAGATTTGATTGAAATGTACAAAATTGTGAGGGGCCTGGATAGAGTGGAGGTGAAGGGTCTATTCACCTTAGCAGAGAGGTCAGTGACAAGTGGGCATAGATTCAAAGTGAGTGGTAGAAAGGCTAGAGGGGAGATGAGCAAAAACTTTTTCACTCAGAGGGTTGTGGTGCTATGGAACTCACTGCCTGAAAGGGTAGTTGAGGCAGAGGCCCTCAGCTCATTTAAAAGTAGTCTGGATGTGCACCTCAAGTGCCGTAATCTGCAGGGCTGTGGACCAAATGCTGGAAGGTGGGATTAGAATAGGTGGATCGTTTTTCAGCCAGTACAGACACGATGGGCCAAGTGGCCTCTTTCTGTGCCTTAAACTTTCTATGATTCTATATCAATGATTTGGATGCGAGGACCAAATGTATTTCCAAGTTTGCGGATGATACAAAACTAAGTGGGAATGTGTGTTGTGAGGAAGATACAAAGCAGCTTCAAGGGGATTTGGGCAGATTTAGTGAGTTGCAGATGGAATATAATATGGAAAAAAGTGAAATTATCTACTTTGGTAGGAGGAAAAGATGTGCAGAGTATTTCTGAAATGGTAAGAGATTAGAAAGTGTCGATGTCCAAAGGGACCTGGGTGTCCTCGTCAATAAGTCACTGAAAGCTAACGTGCAGGTGCAGCAAGCAATTAAGAAGGCTAATGCTATGTTAGCCTTTATCACAAGAGGATTTGAGTACAGGAGTAGTGAGGTCTTGCTTCAATTGTATAGAACCTTGGTTAGATCACAGGGAGTACTGTATGCAATTTTGTCCCCTTACCTTAGGAAGGATATTATTGTCATAGAGGGAGTGCAATGAAGGTTCACCAGACTTGTTCCCGGGATGACAGGACTGTCTTATGAAGAGAGATTGGGGAAACTGGGTCTGTATTGTTTGGCGTTTCGAAGAATGAGAGGTGATCCCATTGAAACCTACAAAATACTTACAGGGATAGGCAGGGTAGATGCAGCTAAGATGTTTCCCCTGGTTGGGGAGTCCAGAACCAGGGGACACAATTTCAAAATAAGGGGGAAACCACTTCGGACAGAGATGAGGAGAAATGTCTTTACTAAAGAGGGTTGTGAATCTTTGGAATTCTCTACCCCAGAGAGCTGTGGAAGCTGAGTCATTGACCATGTTTAAAGCAGACATTGACAGAATTCTAAATACCAATGACATAAGGGGATTTGAGGATAGTGTGAGAAAAAGGCATTGAAGGAGATGATCAGCCATGATCGTATTGAATGGCGGGGCAGGCTCAGTGGGCTGAAAGGCCTACTCCTGCTCCTATGTTCCAGTAGTGCGAGAACGAGAAATGACAAAATAGCTTGAGTGCTGCATCTTCCTGTAAGTGGGAGCACAGCCTTCTACTGGTAGCCAGTGGTGTAGTGTGGGTGGGGGGGGATCTCTGTATATTTGTGTGGTTGTCCGTGTGGTGGAGGGTAATTTTATAGGAGAAAATCATACGATTTGTTGGGAAGGAATGTGGACATTTGTGTCTGAGAGTCTCATCCTGCCTGTTTTGAGGCTGACTGCGGCACAGTTGAGCCAGGAGCTCTCCATCTTCTATGCTGGGTCTTGCTGCTGTGCCGTGTTTCACCATCCCTACAGATGCAACGTTACTGAAACTGTTAATTGAATGTTTGGATTGCCTCCTGACAGTCTTTTACTTGAGTATGACAACAGAATATTTTTATGCTCACTGGTCAGCCTCAGCTGGAGTATTGTGTTAAATTCTGGGCACCACAGTTTCAGAAGGAATGGTGCAGAGGGGACTTACTAGAATGGTACCAGGAATAAGGAAATTGAGTTAAGTGGAGAGACTGGAGAAGCTGGGATTGTTCTCCTTAGAGCAGAGAAGATTTGTTCGAAGTGTTCAAATTCCTGAATGATTTTGATAAGAGTAAATAGGAAGAAACTGTTTCCGCTGGTAAAACGGTCAGTAACCAGAGGACACAGATTCTAGGTGATTGGCAAAAGAACAAGAGGGGAAGTGAAGAGGAAAATAAGACTGGCAAAGAAGGTGATATATGCAGGGCAAGGAATACTTAATGAGTACTGTATCAGTGTTTATTAAGGAAGAAGATGCTGACAAAATATCGATAGAAGTTGAGATGGGAGAGGTAATGGATGGGATGAAATTGATGGGCAGGATGTACTGGAAAAGCTGGCTATGCTTAGAGTGGATAAGTCACCTGGTCCAGATGGCTTGCATCCCTGGTTGCTAAAGGCAATGGGGATGGAGATAGCGGAAGGACTTTCCATAATCTTCCAATCTTCCCTAGATACAGGGGAGTGCCAGAGGATTGGAGAGTGGCAAATGTGACATCCCTTTTCAAGAAAAGATGTAAGGATATTCCTAGTAACTAATGGCTGGTCAGTTTAACTTCAGTGGTGAGTAAAGTTTTAGAAACAATAATCAGGGAAAAAGTTAACAGACACTTGGAGAGGTTTGAGTTAATTAAGGAGAGTCAGCACAGATTTGGAAAAGGCAGATTGTGCTTAACTAATCGAATTGAATTTTTTGATGAAGTAGCAGAGAAGATTGATGATATATGGATTTAAGAAAGCGTTGAGAAAGTACGTCATAAAAGGCTGGTTTCAAAAATTGAGACTCATGGAATAAGAGGGCCAGTGTCTAATTGGATAAAACATTGGCTTCAGATAAGAAAACAGCGAGTCGTAGTAATTGTTGTTTTTCTGACTGGAGGATGGTAGACAGTGATGTTCCCCAAGGTGCAGTGCTTGGGGCCCTGCTTTTTTAAATATTTATAAAAGTCTTGGCTAGCGGAATACACAGTAAAACTTCCAAATTTGGAGGAGTGGAGTGGCCAACAGTGAGGATGATGCAGATCGACTATGTCAGGATATAGATAGGCTAGCAGAATGGGCAGACAGGTTGCAGATGGAATTTAATACAGATAACTGTGAAGTGATGCATTTTTGGCAGAAGGGATAGGGAGAGGCAATATATACTTAATGGCACAGTTCTAAAGAGTGTGCAGGAACAGAGGGACCTGTGGGTTCATGTGCATCGATCTTTGAAGGTGGCAGGACATATTGAGAGAGTGGTTAGTAAAGCAAATGGAATCTTGTGTTTCATAAATAGAGGCATTGGGTTCAAAAGCAGGGAAGTTATGTTGAAATAAAAACAAGAAATGCTGGAAATACTCAGCAGGTTTGGCAGCATCTGTGGAGAGAGAAGCAGAGTTAACGTTTCGGGTCAGTGACCCTGTTATGCTGAACCTTTACAAAGCTCTGGTTAGGCCACAACTAGAGTATTGCATCCAGTTCTGCTGACCATACTTTAGAAAGGATGTGAGGGTCCTTGAGAGGGTGCAGAGGAGCTTTACCAGAATGGTTCCAGGGATGGGGGATTTTTGTTATAAGGTTAGGTTAGAGAAGCTGCGGTTATTCTAGTTGAAGCAAAGGAGTTTGAGGGGAGATGTGATAGAGGTATACAAGATTATGACAGGCTTGGATAAGGTAGACAAAGAAAAGCTGTTCCCATTAGCTGATGGTATGAGTACTAGGGGACACAGATTGAAGGTTATAGGCAAGAGATGCAGGTGGGATGTGAGGAAGAGCTTTTTTTTCGCAGTGTGGGCTTGCTGCCCACGAGGGTGGTGGAAGCAGAGACGATGAATGATTTCAAAAGGAAATTGGATGGGCACTTGAAGGAAATAAACCTGCAGGACTATGATTCGAGCAGGGGAGTGGGACTGACAGGATTGCTCTGTAGCGAGCTGGCATGAACTTGATGGGCCAAATGGCCTCCATTTGTGCCATAATGACTCTATGACTCCAAGGGGAGACGAGAATATTTTTATGCAGTGAGTTGTGATCTGGACTGCTCTGCCTGAAAGGGTGGTGAAAGCAGATTCAAGAATAATTTTCAGAAGGGAATTGGATAAGTATTTGTAGGGGAAATATTTGCAGGGATATGGGGAAAGAGCAAGGGAATGGGACTAGTTGGATCGTTCTTTCAAAGATCTGACACAGGCACAGTTGGCTCAATAGCCTCATTACTTGCTGCATCGTTCTATGATTCTAACTGTGGCTTTACTGGGGTTACAGATTTTATTTAATAAATCGACCAGTTTCCCAGCTCCGTGAAATAGGATCCGAAAAGATGACGCACACTATCCCATTCTACCTAAATTAGGTCCTGCTTATCCGTCACCCCTGTGCTCACTGACCTACAGTGATCTCACCAAATATCAAATTGTATCCTTTTGTTTAAATCCCTCCAGGCCTTAGTCCTCCCTATGCCTATAAACTCTAGCAGCCCGACAACCACACTGCGCCTCCTCCATTCCTCCCTGTACCTCTGACTCTGCCGACTTGTGTAAACCTTTTCTTTTCCCTGTTTTTGGTAGCCTTGCCTTCAAGTATTTATATGGCTGCTCCAGTTCAGTTTCTGGTCAATGGTAAACCCCCAGGATGTTGATAGTGGGGGATTCAGCGATGGTAATGCCATTGAATGTCAAGGGTAGATGGTTAGATTCTCTCTTGTTGGAGATGGTCATTGCCTGGCACTTGTGTTGCGAGAATGTTACTCGCCACTTATCAGCCAAAGCCTGGATATTGTCCAGTAAAAGTAAAGCAAAATACTGCGGATGCTGGAAATTTTAAATATAAACAGAAAGTGCTGGAAATATTCAGCAGGTCTGGCAGCATCTGTGGAGAGAGAAACAGAGTTAATGTTTCAGGTCAGTGACCTTTCGTCAGAACTGGTAGTCCTGTGTTGTAGCTTCACCAGGCTGACAGGGGAGACGGTGGCATAGTGGTAATGTCACTGGACTAGTAATACAGGGCGCAGGCTAATGCTTTAATAAATCTGGGTTTTTAGAAAGATGCTAATCTAATGGTGACCAGGAAACATTGTCGATTGTTGTAAAATCCCATTGGATTCACTAATGTCATGTAGGGAAGGAAATCTGTTTTTCTTACCTGGTCTGGCCTACATGTGACTCCAGAACCATAGCAATGTGGTTGACTTGTTAATGCCCTCTGAAATGGTTTAGCAAGCCACTCAGTTCAAGGGCAATTAGGGATGGGCAATAAATGCTGGCCGAGCCAGCGACGTCCACAAACTACAAACAAATTTTTAAAAAAGCCTCAGTTTGAGGTATGTCTGGTGCTGCTGCTGGCATACTGTTCTGCAGTCTTCATTGAGCCAGGGTTGGTGCCGCTGCTTGATGGTAATGGTAGTGTGGGGGATAAACTGGGCATGAGGTTACAGATTATTTTTGAATACAATTCTGCTGCTGCTGATGGTCCAGTTTTGAGCTGCTAGATCTGTTCTCAACCTATCCATTTAGCTCAGTGGCATTGCCAGACAACGCGATGGAGGGTATCCTCAGTGTGAAGGCGGGACTTTGTTTGTACAAGGACTGTGCGGTGGACACTCCTGCCAATAGTGCCATGGACAGATGCATCTGCAACGTGTAGATTGGTGAGGACAAAGTTTAGCAGGCTTTTCCCTCTTGTTGGTTCCCTCACCACCTGCTGCAGTTTCAGTCTGGCAGATATGTCCTTTTGGACTCGGCCAGCTTGGTCAGTAGTGGTGCGACTGAGCCACTGTTGGTGATGGACATTGAAGTCCCCCACCCAGTACATTTTTTGGCAGTTTGTGTGTGTGTGTCTCTGTCTCTGTACTTGTGTGTGTGTTCGTGTGCGTGCACGCTTGAATGTACATGTGTGTGTGTGTGCATGAGTGTGTGAATGCTGCGTGTCCGTGTGTGCATGCGTTCCTGTCTGTAGATATGTGCGCATGCCTGAGTGTGTGCCTGCTGTGTATGTGCTTGAAGGCACATATGCACGTCTGTGCAGCCCTGTCCTATATCCTTGCAAACTCTGCTTTTGTTTATGTGTAACACCATATGAAAAGTCTTTCATTCAGATCTGAGAAACTATTTCTGAGATGTGGGAAGTGTGACTATATAATGCTCTGACTGTTAAAGCTGGTGTTGAGTTCTGATTTGTATCCTGATTAAGGTTCTTATGGGGGGCCCTGGGCAGGTGAGAATTGTGAAATGTGTTCTTCCGTCTGTCCTTAGACTCGAGGAGGTGACCTTGCTGTCGCTGTGTTCCTCTGTGGAATGCAAACAGATGGTGTTTAAAAAGTTGGCCGCAAGTTTAATTGACTGATTCCTGTCCAGTGACAACACAGCCATTTGCATCTCAATCTCTAATGAATTCTTAACCTGTTCTTCCTATAACTATGACCCTGAGGTATCTTACACGCTGTGGGCTTGATTCTATTAAGCGATCACCTGTTTTCCTTTTTCCCTGACACCTTTGATGTTGGAAGCCCGTCCCTAAGTTCCTTAACTTGTTGCTAGAAGCCTTCCCCCCCCCCCCTCCCCCACACCAGTGGAGTGGCCAGAGGTGGCTGTCAAATTGGAGAGGTTTGAATGTGCCGTTTCATTCTGGCACTGATTGTGGTTGATCATGCCATTGCTCATCACACTGGGGACTACACGCAACTATTCCTTTCCTGGCTCTCCCCTCTTGTTTCTGTTTCCCTTTCACAGAATCCCAGCGCCTTTCTCTCTTCCTCCTTCCCTTGCCCCTTTGGTTTAACGTCTCATCTGAAAGAGGGCACATCCAACAGTGCGGCGCTCACTCAGTACTGACCCTCCGACAGTGCAGCACTCCCTCAGCGCTGCTCCTTCAACAGTGCAGCTCCCTCTCAGACTTGCCCCTCCGACAGAGCAGCTCCCTCTCAGACTTGCCCCTCCGATAGTGCTGCCTCTTCTCAGACTTGCCCCTCCGACAGTGCAGCTCCCTCTCAGACTTGCCCCTCCAACAGTGCTGCCTCTTCTCAGACTTGCCCCTCCGACAGCGCAGCTCCCTCTCAGACTTGCCCCTCCGATAGTGCTGCCTCTTCTCAGACTTGCCCCTCCGACAGTGCAGCTCCCTCTCAGACTTGCCCCTCCAACAGTGCTGCCTCTTCTCAGACTTGCCCCTCCGACAGCGCAGCTCCCTCTCAGACTTGCCCCTCCAACAGTGCAGCTCCCTCTCAGACTTGCCCCTCCGACAGTGCAGCTCCCTCTCAGACTTGCCCCTCCAACAGTGCAGCTCCCTCTCAGACTTGCCCCTCTGACAGTGCTGCCCCTTCTCAGACTTGCCCCTCCGACAGAGCAGCTCCCTCTCAGACTTACCCCTCCGATAGTGCTGCCTCTTCTCAGACTTGCTCCTCCGACAGTGCAGCTCCCTCTCAGACTTGCCCCTTCGACAGTGCTGCCTCTTCTCAGACTTGCCCCTCCGACAGTGCAGCATTCTCTCAGAGTTGCCCCTCCGACAGTGCAGCTCCCTCTCAGACTTGCTCCTCCAACAGTGCAGCTCCCTCTCAGACTTGCCCCTCCAACAGTGCACCTCCCTCTCAGACGTGCCCCTCTGACAGTGCTGCCTCTTCTCAGACTTGCCCCTCCGACAGTGCAGCTCCCTCTCAAACTTGCCCCTCCGACAGTGCTGCCTCTTCTCAGACACCCCTCCGACAGTGCAGCTCCCTCTCAAACTTGCCCCTCCGACAGTGCTGCCCCTTCTCAGACTTGCCCCTCCGACAGTGCTGCCCCTTCTCAGACTTGTCCCTCCAACTGTGCAGCTCCCTCTCAGACTTGCCGCTCCGACAGTGCAGCTCCCTCTCAGACTTGCCCCTCCGACAGTGCAGCTCCCTCTCAAACTTGCCCCTCCGACAGTGCTGCCTCTTCTCAGACTTGCCCCTCCAACAGTGCAGCTCCCTCTCAGACTTGCCCCTCCGACAGTGCAGCCCCCTCTCAAACTTGCCCCTCCGACAGTGCTGCCCCTTCTCAGACTTGCCCCTCCAACTGTGCAGCTCCATCTCAGATTTGCCCCTCCGACAGTGCAGCTCCCTCTCAGACTTGCCCCTCCAACTGTGCAGCTCCCTCTCAGACTTGCCCCTCCAACTGTGCAGCTCCCTCTCAGACTTGCCCCTCCAACTGTGCAGCTCCCTCTCAGACTTGCCCCTCCAACTGTGCAGCTCCCTCTCAGACTTGCCCCTTCGACAGTGCAGCTCCCTCTCAGACTTGCCCCTCCAACTGTGCAGCTCCCTCTCAGACTTGCCCCTCCGACAGTGCAGCTCCCTCTCAAACTTGCCCCTCCGACAGTGCAGCTCCCTCTCAAACTTGCCCCTCCGACAGTGCTGCCTCTTCTCAGACTTGCCCCTCCGACAGTGCAGCTCCCTCTCAGACTTGCCCCTCCGACAGTGCAGCTCCCTCTCAAACATGCCCCTCCGACAGTGCAGCTCCCTTCTCATACTTGCCCCTCCAACAGTGCAGCTCCCTTCTCAGACTTGCCCCTCCGACGGTGCAGCTCCCTCTCAAACTTGCCCCTCCGACAGTGCTGCCCCTTCTCAGACTTGCCCCTCCAACAGTGCAGCTCCCTCTCAAACTTGCCCCTCCGACAGTGCAGCTCCCTCTCAAACTTGCCCCTCCGACGGTGCAGCTCCCTTTCAAACTTGCCCCTCCGACAGTGCTGCCCCTTCTCAGACTTGCCCCTCCAACAGTGCAGCGCTCTCTCAGAACTATCTGAGGAAGGATGTTCTTGCTATAGAGGGAGTGCAGCGAAGGTTTACCAGACTGATTCCTGGGATGGCGGGATTGACGAATGGGGAGAGATTGAGTCTGTTAGGATTATATTCGCTGGAGTTCAGAAGAGTGAGAGGGGGATCTCATAGAAACCTATAAAATTCTAACAGGACTTGACAGGGTAGATGCAGGAAGGATGTTCCCGATGGTGGGGAAGTCCAGAACCGGGGTCATAGTCTAAGGTTACGGGGTAAACCTTTCAGGACTGTGATGAGGAGAAATTTCTTCACCCAGCGAGTGGTGAGCCTGTGGAATTCGCTACCACAGAAAGCTTTTGAGGCCAAAACATTGTATGTTTTCAAGAAGGAATTAGATATAGCTCTTGGGTTTAAAGGGATTAAAGGGTATGGGGGGAAAGCGGGAACAGGTTACTGAGTTGGATGATCAGCCATGATCATAATGAATGGCCTACTCCTGCTCCTATTTTCTACGTTTCTATGTTTAGCTACACTGGGTGTACCTTCCTAGATTATGGGTTTGAGCCTTTTGAGCGGGATTGAACTCCCGATCTTCTGACTCAAAGGTGAGAGTGCTACCCACTGAGCCATCGCTGACACCAAAGAGCTAAAAGTATACAAGCAGAAGTGATGAACGGAATGGTCTGTGGAAGTGGATGTCACATACATTAGGCTTAAAGGTGTTAATGTAATAACAAATGACCTTGTGTCTAATTTGCATTGGCTGTAGTTGTCAAACTGAAGCTGTTGCTTTCAGTAACCTGTCTATGATTAATGTCATACTGTCTGAGCATCTGTGGGAGTGTAGTGTTTGATCCTGATGGTTACAGAAACCCCATCTGTTGTGATAGCTGAGCATAGTTTGACTGTTGGGAGGTGATGTGATGGGCTTTTAAAACTGAGGGTGGGAATGTTGAAAGTGCCAAGAATAATTTTAACAGCATGCATTTTATAACCTACTCATTGCAGAGTGGCAACTCAGGAATCATGAATTCAAATTCCTCCAGGATGATCTGGGAAATTGAATTGAATAAATCTAATAATCTGTGGTTTGGCACAAGGATTGTCGTAAAAACCCAATCGGTCACTGATGTCCTTCAGAGAAGGGAATCTGCTGTCCTTACCTGGTCTGGGCTACATGTGACTTCAGTCCCACATTGTGTGCTTGACTTTAATGCTGTCGGGGTCCTAGAGATTTGTATGAAATAATACCTTGCCAGCAATCACCAGAAACAAATTACGAATTTTAATCCTGCTTTAACACAATCCATCCAACAACCGGAGTGCAAGATACCCAGGAGTGATTGTTGGTGAGAATCGAGAGAATTCTCCAAATATACTGAATACAAGATCTGGATTCATGTGAATTAATTGCCCTCCCTGAAATTCATTACATAGAAATAGAGAGTCATTGATGTTTCAGTGTTGTGGAGATGTAAATATGTTTCAAGTGCTGTATGTGGAGGAGAGTGAGCATCTTTCCACCAAAGAAAGACCTACAGTGGAATCTCCCTTTGCAGTTATTTCTGGACAGTCAGAAATTTTTCAAAAGAGCCACTGGGATAGGGAAATCACTGCACTCAACTTAAAGCTAGCAAACTTGTGCTTAGTTTTCATTCTCTATTACAGTGCTGCGTCTCACGGTTAATATTGCTCATGGATTTTGAATATAAAAGCACCTGTAGGTTTGGGGGAACGTTGCCCTTTGCCAGCCTTGTGTTAATGTCCTGCCTGGTTTATTGCAACGTTCATTGGAGTTAACCACAGTTTGCACTGACAGCTTGTAAATCTGTATGGAAACCAGACATATAACAGAATGTAACCACATGGAATGTGCTTTTGAAATCATTATGGCACAGAAGGAGGCCATTGACCCATCAAGTTCATACTGGCTCTCTGTCGAGCATTCCAATCCATTCCCACTCCCCCGCTCAATCCCTGTAGCCCTGCCAGTTTATTTCCTTCAAGCGCCTACCCAATTTTCTTTTGAAATTATTCATTGTCTCCGCTTCCACCACCCTCGTAGGTAGCGAGTTCCAGGTTATTACCAGTTGCTATGTAAAAAAGTTCTTTCTCACATCCCCTCTACATCATTTGCCCAAAACCTTCAATCTGTGCCCCATGGTCCAAGTACCATTGACTAATGGGAACACTTTTTCTTTGTTTACCTTATCTAAACCTGTCAAAATCTTGTACACCTCTATGAAATCTTTCCTCAGTGTCTTTTCTCTCTCCAAAAATGTTTTTGAGAAAGAGTGATGACCCTGCGAGAGCGCATAGATTTCAGTTGAGCCGTCTCTGGCATGATTCACCAGTGCAAGGTTTGGAAGCTAGAAGGAAATGGAAGGCAGAAAATTAGTAAGCGAGTATGGAAGGTCGAGGAAACAAAGGCTAGAAAATAGACATCAAAGGAGTTATTCAGTGATTAGTGACATATACTACATGCAAGGACTCTCATGAATAAGGCACTTGAGCTGAGGGCAAAGATAGACACTTGGGAGTGGCTATTACTGAAATGTGGCTTAAAGAAGGGCAGGAATGGCAGCTCAACATTCCTGGTTACAGGAATTCCAGATGGGATAGAGGGGGGGATAAAAAAAGAGGAGTGAGTCACAATATTGATTAAAGAAGCAACCGTAGTTGTGAGGAGGGATGTTAGAAGGATCATCAAATGAAGCATAATAGGTTGAACTGGGGAACAAAAAAGGGGCAGTTATACTGTTGGGAGTGTACTAGAGACCCCCAACAGGTAGAGGGAGATAGAAGAGCAAATATGTCAGCAAATCTCTTGAGAAGTGCACAAACAATTGGGCAGTCATTTTTTTTATACGTTAGGGGGACGTAGGGTCGCTGCCGATGACAGCATTTATTACCCATCCCTAACTGCCCTTGAGAAGGTGGTGGTGAGCTGCCTTCTTGAACTGCTGCAGTCCATGTGGGGTTGGTACACCCACAGTGCTGTTCGGAAGGGAGTTCCAGGATTTTGACCCAGCGACAGTGAAGGAATAGCGATCTCGTTCCAAGTCAGGATGGTGTTGGATAGGGTGGTGGTATTCCCATGCATCTGCTGCCCTTGTCCTTCTAGGTGGTAGAGGTTGCGGTTTGGAAGGTGCTGTCAAAGGAGCCTTCGTCCGTTGCTGCAGTGCAACCACTGTGCATTGCTGGTGGAGGGAGTGAATTTTGAAGGCAGTGGATGGGGTGCAAATCAAACGGGCTGCTTTGTCTTGGATGTAGTTGAGCTTCTTGAGTGTTGTTGGAGCTGCACCCATCCGGGCAAGTGGAGAGTATTCCGTCACACTCCTGACTTGTGCCTTGTAGATGGTGGACAGGCATTGGGGAGTCAGGAGGCGTGTAACTCACCACAGAATTCCCAGCCTCTGACCTGCTCTTGTAGCCACGGCATTTATGTGGCTGGTCCAGTTCAGTTTCTGGTCGATGGTGATGCCTCAGAATGTTAATAGTGGGGGATTCAACGATGACTATGCCATTGAATGTCAAGGAGAGATGGTTAGATTCTCTCTTGTTGGAGATGGTCATTGCCTGGCACTTGTGTGGTGCGGATGTTACTTGCCACTTATCAGCCCAAGCCTATTGTCCAGGTCTTGCTGCAAATAGACACGGGCCGCTTCAGTATCTGAGGAGTCACAAATGGTGCTGAACACTGTGCAATCATCAGTGAACATCCACACTTCTGACCTTATGATGGAGAAAAGGTTATTGATGAAGCAGCTGAAGATGGTTGGGCCTAGGACACAACCCTGAGGATCTCTTGCAGTGATGTCCTGGGACTGAGATGATTGCCCTCCAACAACCACAACCATCTTACTTTGTGCCAGGTATGATTCCAATCAACGGAGAGTTTTCCTCCTGATTCCCATTTACTCCAGTTTTGCTAGGGCTCCTCGATGTCATACTCGGTCAAATACTGCCTTGATGTCAAGGGCAGTCACTGTCGCCTCACTTCTGGAGTTCAGCTCTTTTGTCCATATTTGGACCAAGACTGTAATGAGGTCAGGCCCTGACGGAACCCAAACCGAGCATCAGTGAGCAGGTTATTGCTGAGCCAATGCCACTTAATAGCAGTGTTGACAACCCCTTCCATCATTTTGCTGATGATTGGGAGTAGACTGATGGGGCAGTAATTATCCGGGCTGGATTTGACCTGCTTTTTGTGTACAAGACATACCTGGGCAGAAGATGGATGCAAATGCTTCAGCTTTGTCTTTTGCACTGATATGCTGGGCTCCCTCATCGTTGAGGGTGGGGATGTTTGTGGAGTCTCCTCCTCCTGTCAGTTTTTTAATTGTCCACCACCATTCACGACTGGATGTGGCAGGTCTCCCGAGCATAGATCTGATCTGTTGCTTGTGGGTTGTGCATGCTGCTTCCACTGTTTCGCATGCAAGTAGTCCTGTGTTGTAGCTTCACCAGGCTGTCACTTCATTTTTGGGTATGCCTGGTGCAATTGCTTGCATGCTCTCCTGCACTCTTCATTGAACCAGGGTTGGTCCACTGGCTTGATGGTAATGGGAGAGTGAGGGACATGCTGGGCATGAGGTTACAGATTGTGGTTGAATACAATTCTGCTGCTGCTGATGGCCCACAGTGCCTCATGGATGCCCAGTTTTGAGTTGCTAGATATGTTCACACCATTTAGCACAGTGGTAGTGCCACACAACACGACGGATGGTACCCTCAGTGTGAAGACGGGACGTCGTCTCCACAAGGACTGTGCGCTGGTCACTCCTACCAATACTGTTATGGACAGATGCATCTGCAACAGGTAGATTGGTGAGGACGAAGTCAAATAGGTTTTTCCTCCTTGTTGGTTCCCTTACCACCTGCTGCAGACCCAGTCTAGCAGCTATGTCCTTTAGGACTCGTCCAGTTCGGTCAGTAGTGGCGCTACCGAGACATGTTTGGTGATGGACATTGAAGTCCCCCACCCAGAGTACATTTTGTGCCCTTGCAACTCTCAGTGCTTCTTCCAATTGGTGTTCAACATGGAGGAGTACTGAGTCATCAGCCGAGGGGGGTGGTAGGTCAAAATCAGCAGGAAGTTTCCTTTGTCATGTTTGACCTGATGCCATGAGACTTCATGGAGTCCAGCGTTAATGTTAAGGACTGCCAGAACAACTCCCTCCTGATTGGTGGTGAGTGCCTGGAACTTGCTGCCGGGGGAGGTGGTGGAAGCAGGTACGATAGCGACGTTTAAGAGGCATCTTGACAAATACTTGAATAGGATGGGAATAGAGGGATACGGTCCCTGGAAGTGCAGAAGGTTTTAGTTTAGACAGGCATCAAGATCGGCGTGGGTTTGGAGGGCCGAATGGCCTGTTCCTGTGCTGTACTATTCTTTGTTCTTTGTACACCACTGTACCACCACCTCTGCTGGGTCTGTCCTGCCGGTGGGACAGGACATACCCGGGGTTGGTGATGGCGGTATCTGGGACATTGTCTGTAAGATATGATTCCATGAGTAAGACTGTGGGACAACTCTCCCAATTTTGGCACAAGCCCCTAGATGTTAGTTAGGAGGACTTTGCAGGGTCAACAGGCCTTGGTTTGCTGTTGTCGTTTCCAGTGCCTAGGTTGATGCCGGGTGGTCCGTCCGGTTTCATTCCTTTTCTTGCGCTTTGTGAGGCTTTGATGCAATTGAGTGGCTTACTAGGCCATTTCAGAGGGCATTTAAGAGTCTACCACATTACTGTGGGTCTATCACAGAGATGTGGTTGAGGGAAGGGTAGGACTGGCAGCTCGATATTCCAGGGTATAGAATCTTCAGGCGTGACGGGGGTGGGGGGGTGGTGTAAAAGAAGAGGTGGCATTGTTGATCAAGGAGTCAATTACTGCATTAAGGAGGGATGATATCTTAGAAGGTTGCTCAAATGAGGCCATGTGGCGAGAACTTAAAAACAAAAAGGGGGCAATCACTTGGCTGGGAGTGTACTACAGAACTCCAAACAGTCAGGGAGAGATAGAGGAGCAGATATGTAGGCAAATCTCAGAGAGGTGTAAAAATAATAGGGTAATAATTGCAGGGGATTTCAACTTCTCCAATATCAACTGGGGTAGTCTTAGTGCAAAAGGCTTAAAGGGGGCGGAATTCTTAAAATGCATACAGGAAAGCTTTTTGAGCCAGCATGTAGAAAGTCCTTCAAGAAAAGGGGCAGTACTGGACCTAATCCTAGGGAATGAAGCTGGACAAGTGGTAGAAGTGTCAGTGGGGGAGCATTTCGGGGATAGTGACCATAACTCTGTAAGATTTAAGGTAGTTATGGAAAAGGACAAAGATGGGCTGGAAATAAAGGTACTGAATTGGGGGAGGGCGATTTCAATATGATAAAACAGGATCTGGCCAAAGTGGATTGGGAGCAGCTACTTGAAGGAAAGTCTACATCAGACCAGTGGGAAATAGTGAGAGTTCAGATCCGACATGTTCCCGTAAAGGTGAAGGGTAGGACCAACAAACCCAGGGAACTCTGGAGGTCAGGGGATATAGAGTATTGGATAAAGAAAAAAAATCCCAAGGCGTTTTATAAGTGCATTAAGGGCAAGAGGATAACCAGGGAAAGAGTAGGGCCCATTAAGGACCAAAGTGGCAATCTGTGTGTGGAGCCGAAGGACGTAGGTGTTTGAATGATTACTTTTCACGTGTGTTCACTATGGAGAAGGACGATGTAGGTGTCGAGATCAGGGAGGGGGATTGTGCTATGCTTGAACATATTAGCATTTAAAGGGAGGAAGTATTAGCTGTTTTAGTGGGCTTAAAAGTGGATAAATCCCCAGTCCCAGGTGAGATGTATCCCAGGCTGTTATGTGAGGCAAGGGAGGAGATTGCAAGGGCTCTGACACAAATTTTCAAATCCTCTCTGGCCACAGGAGAGGTGCCAGAGGACTGGAGGACAGCGAATGTAGTACCATTATTCTGGAAGGGTAGCAGGGATAAACCAGGTAATTACAGGCCAGTGTGTCGAACATCAGTGGTTGGGAAACTATTGGAAAAAGTTCTGAGGGGCAGGATTAATCTCCACTTGGAGAGGCAGCGATTAATCAGGGATAGTCAGCATGGCTTTCTGAGGGGGACATCATGTCTAACAAACATGACAGAATTTTTTGAGGAGGTGACTAGATGTGTAGATGAGGGTAAAGCAGTTGATGTCGTCGACATGGACTTCAGTAAGGCTTTTGATACGATCCCGCATGGGAGATTGGTTAAGAAGGTAAGAGCCCATGAGATCCAGGGCAATTTGGCAAATTGGATCCAAAATTGGTTTAGTGGCAGAGGGTGATGGTTGAGGGTTATTTTTTGCAATTGGAAGCCTGTGTACAGTGGTGTATCACAGGGATCGGTGCTGGGGCCCTTGCTGTTTGCAGTGTACTTTAATGATTTAGACATGAGTATAGGAGGTATGATCAGTAAGTTCGCAGATGCCAGGAAAATTGGTGGTGTCGTAAATAGTGAGGAGGAAAGCCTTAGATTACAGGACGATATAGATGGGCTGGTAAGATGGGTGAAGCAGTGGCGAATGGAATTTAATCCTGAGAAGTGTGAGGTGATGCATTTTGGGAGGACTAACAAGGCAAGGGAATATACAAAGGATGGTAGGACCCTAGGAAGTACAGAGGATCAGAGGGACATTGGTGTACTTGTCCATAGATCATTGGAGGCAGCAGCACAGGTAGATAAGGTGGTTAGGAAGGCATATGGGATACTTACCTTTATTAGCTGAGGCATAGAATATAAGAGCAGGGAGGATATGATGGAACTGTATAAAACGCTAGTTAAGCCACAGCTGGAGTACTGTGTACAGTTGTGGGCACCACACTATAGGAAGGATGTGATTGCACTGGAGAGGGTTCAGAGGAGATTCACCAGGATGTTGCCTGGGCTGTAGCATTTCAGCTATGAAGAGAGACTGGATAGGTTAGGGTTGTTTTCCTTAGAACAGAGAAGGCTGAGGGGGGACATGATTGAGATATACAAAACTATGAGGGGCGTTGATAGGAACAAACTTTTTCCCTTAGCGGAGGGATCAATAACCAGGGGGCATAGATTTAAGGTAAGGGGCAGGAGGTTTAGAGGGGATTTGAGGAAAAGAATTTTCACCCAGAGGGTGGTTGGAATCTGGAACACACTGCCTGGAGGGGTGTTAGAGGCAGGAACCCTCACAATATTGAAGAAGTATTTAGATGAGCACTTGAAATGCCATAGCATACAAGGCTACTGGCCATGTGCTGGAAAATGGGATTAGAATAGGTAGGTGCTTGATGGCCGGCACGGACACGATGGACCGAAGGGCCTGTTTCTGTGCTGTATAACTCTGTGGAGTCATTTGTAGGCCAGACCAGGTAAGGACAGCAGATTTCCTTTCTTAAAGGACATTAGTGAACCATATTTTTTTTTACACCAATCAATAATGGTTTCATGATCATCACCAGACTAGCTTTTTAATTCCAGATTTATTAATTAAATTCAAATTCCACCATCTGCCGTGGTGGGATTTGAATCCATGTCCCCAGAGCATTAGCTTGTGTTCTGGGTTACTAGTTTAGTGACATTACCACTACGCCACCACCTCCCTGCTGGTGGGGGTTTTCAACTACCCCAATGTTAACTGGGTTAAATTCAATAGAAAATGTACAAAGAGTAGTGAATTCTTAAAATGCATTCAGGAGAGTCGTTTTAGTCAGTACGTAGCAAACCCAAGAAGAGAAGGGACAGCTCTGGCTTCATTTTTTCTAAAATGAAGCTGGGCAGGTGGAAGGTGTGTTATTCGGAGAGCATTTTGGTGCTTGTGATCATAATGCAGTTAGATTTAGACTCTTTCTGGAAAAAGATAAAGATAGACCAATTTGGAAAAGGCTGAAATGTGATTTAACAAAAGTGGACTGGAATTAGCTACTTGAAGGTAAATCAATGTCAGAGCAGTGGGAGGCATTCAAAGGGGATATAGAAAGGGTTCAGAATGAATCTGTTCCCACAAAGGGAAAGGGTGGCACTCCCAAAGCGAGACCCGTCCCCCTGGATGTTTAAGTGCAACAGAGTCGGATCAGGCAGAAAAAAGAATGTGTATGTCAGATGCTAAGGGCTCAATTCTGCAGAAAGCCTGGAGGAGTATAGGAAGTGCAGGGGAAAAATTAAAAAGGATATTAGGAAAGCAAAGAGAGGGCAGGACCAAATATTGGCAAGTAAAATCAAGGGAAACTCAAAGATGTTTTAAAAATACGTAAAGAACAACAGGATAACTAAGGAAGGAGTAGGGCCAATTAGAGACCAAAAAGTTAACTTTTCTGTGGAACTGGTAGATGTGGGTATGGTTTTTGATCAATACTTGACATCGATTTTCACAAAAGAGAGGGACGCACCAGTCATAGTGGTTAAGAAGAAAGAGTGTGAAATATTGGATGGCTTAAACATAGTTTGGGAGGAAATATTAAGTTGTTTTGCATCCTTGAAAGTGGATAAGTATCCAGGCCCAGATGAAATGTATCCCAGGCTGCGAACGGAAGCAAAGGAAGAAATAGCGGAGGCTCTGACCATCATCTTCCATTCCTGTTTAGCTACGGGTGTGGTGTCAGAGGACTGAAGGACTGCTTACGTTACACCATTGTTTAAAAAGGGAGAGAGGGCTAGACCGAGTAATTATAGGCCGGTTAGGCTAACCTCAGTGGTGGGTAAATTATGCGAAAAAAATTCTGAGTATGAATTGTCATTCAGAGAGGCATGGATTAATCAGGAATCGTCAGTATGGCTTTGTTCAAGGGAAGGTTGTGTCTGACTAACTTGCTTGAATTTTTTGAGGAGGTAACCAAGAGGGTTGATGAGGGTAGCATGTTTGATGTAGTCTACATTGATTTTAGCATGGCTTTTTGTCAAGATGCCGCCTGGCAGATGAGTTAGAAAATTAAAAGCCCAAGGGGAAGTTGCAGATTGAATCCAAAATGGTCTCAGAAGCAGGAAGCAAAGGGTTATAGTTGATTGCTGTTTTTGTGACTGGAAGGTTGTGTCCAGTGGGGTTCTGCAGGGCTCACTACTGGATCCCTTATTGTCAATGGTATATATCAATGATTTGGACTTGAATGTTGGGGGCATGATTAAAAAGTTTGCAGATGATACAAACATTGGCCGTATGGTTGATAATGAAGAAGAAAACTGTAGACTGCAGGAAGATATCAATGGATATCAATAGGTGGGCGGAACAGAGGCAAATTGAGTTCAATCTGGAGAAATGTGAGGTAATGCATTTGGGAAAGGCTAACAAGGCAAGAGAATACACAATAAATAGGAGGTGCTACGACCAGGTGAGAAAGGTGTCTCATGGTATTTTACTGTCATCACCTGGTCTTATTCTAAGAGGGTTTATGTTTTTTAACACACTGTGTTTTGAGCTCCCCCTTTGTGAATCCTTGTTCACCACTTTACAATTATAAGGCAAAGAAATAAGCACAGCCAGGTTTTCTCAGGTTTAAAGGAGAAAAATGAAATTTATTAAATCTTAAACTTAAACTCTAATTTGGTTAATGTCTATGCATACACGCCATGCCCCACGCGAGCATGCATATGCGACACGCACATGCAAATGGAGACAGAAAGAAGAAAAATAAAGTAAAAAAGTTTGAGGCAATCACTGAAGAGAGGTTTTAATGTGCTTCGAGCTCACTGCAGTCCTTTTGTAAGTAGTCTTGCTTTTTGTTAGGGCCCAGAATTCTTCTTAAACCTTGTTCACTGTCAGAGACTTTTCTCTCGGAGTTCATGTGACTTCAATGGGTCTTCAGTTCTGTGAGAAAGAGATGGGAGCAGACAGGAGAGAGGTGTTCTCAGTCCAGGAGAAAAGAGCTTTCTGACTTTCAAACGCTCTGTGACAAGTTCAAATTCAAACAGCCAGTTAGTCATGTGACTAAACTGGTCTGACCAGGTCTTCTGTGTATTGGAGAAGCAGGGACTGGGTCCTTTGTTCCCACTGTCTGTTGGCATGAAAAAAGGTCTTTCCGGCGAGGGGCATGGCAATTCCTTGTGATCGGCCCCCTTTTCTTCCCAGCAAAATTTAAAAGTTTTTTATGTTCATGTGGTGAAATAATGTGTGCCTCATTCTTGGCAGGTGGGGGCCTACATGACAGGAGGATACTTGTGACTGGGTGGGGGCATAGATTTAAAGTGATTGATAGAAAGATTAGAGGGGCGATACGGAAAAGTTTTTTAACCAAGAGAGTAGTGGGGGTCTGGAACTCATTGCCAGAAAGGGCCATAGAGACAGAAAACAGAAACCCTGATCACATTTAAAATACCCTTGGATATTGACTTGAGGTGCCGTAACTTAAAGGGCCATGGACCAAGAGCTGGCAGGTAGTATTAGCCAGGACAGACACATTGGACCAAATGAACGATAGGAAGGTTATGGCACAGAAGGAGGCCATTCAGCCCATCGTGTCCGCACTGGCTGGAAAGATCTAGCCGCCCAATCTAATCCCATTTTCCAGCACCTGGTCTGTAGCCTTGCAGGTTACAGCACTTCAGGTGCAGGTCCAGGTACCTGTTAAATGAGTTGAGGGTTTCTGCCTCCACCACGGATCCGGGCAGTGAATTCCAGACACCCATCACCCTCTGGGTGAAAAAGTTTTTCCTCATGTCCCCTCTAATCCTTCTATCAATCACCTTAATTCTGTGCCACCTGATAACTGACCTCTCCCAAGGGAAAACAGGTCCTTCCTGCCTACTCTATCCAGGCCCTCATAATTTTGTACACCTCAATTGAGTCACCCCTCAGCCTCCACTGTTCTAAGGAAAACAACCCTAGCCAATCCAATCTTTCCTCATAGCTGCAACTTTCAAGCCCTGGCAACATTCTTGTAAATCTCCTCTGTACTCTCTCCAGAGTAATTAGGTCCTTCCTGTAATATGGTGACCAGAAGTGTATGCAATACTCCATACATATATAAAGAGCAAGAGGGTAACCAGGGAAAGGGTTGGCCCACTCAAGGACAGAGATAGGAATCTATGCGTGGAGCCAGAGGAAATGGGCGAGGTGCTAAATGAGTACTTTGCATCAGTATTCACCAAGGAGAAGGACTTGGTGGATGATGAGCCTAGGGAAGGAAGTGTAGATAGTCTCAGTCATCTCATTATCAAAAAGGAGGAGGTGTTGGGTGTCTTGCAAAGCATTAAGGTAGATAGGTCCCCAGGGCCTGATGGGATCTACCCTAGAATACTGAGGGAGGCAAGGGAAGAAATTGCTGGGGCCTTGACAGAAATCTTTGCATCCTCATTGGCTACAGGTGAGGTCCCAGAGGACTGGAGAATAGCCAATGTTGTTCCTTTGTTTAAGAAGGGTGGCAAGGATAATCCAGGAAATTATAGGCCGGTGAGCCTTACGTCAGTGGTAGGGAAACTATTAGAGAGGATTCTTCGGGACAGGATTTACTTCCATTTGGAAACAAACGAACTTATTAGCGAGAGACAACATGGTTTTGTGAAGGGGAGGTCGTGTCTTACTAATTTGATTGAGTTTTTTGAGGAAGTGACGAAGATGATTGATGAGGGAAGGGTGGTGGATGTTGTCTATCTGGACTTCAGTAAAGCCTTTGACAAGGTCCCTCATGGCAGACTGGTGCAAAAGGTGAAGTCACACGGGATCAGAGGTGAGCTGGCAAGATGGATACAGAACTGGCTCGGTCACAGAAGACAGAGGGTAACAGTGGATGGGTGTTTTTCTGAATGGAGGGATGTGACTAGTGGTGTTCCGCAGGGATCAGTGCTGGGACCTTTGCTGTTCGTAGCATATATAAATGATTTGGAGGAAAATGTAGCTGGTCTGATTAGTAAGTTTGCAGACGACACAAAGGTTGGTGGAGTTGCGGATAATGATGAGGATTGTCAGAGGATACAGCAGGATATAGATCGGTTGGAGACTTGGGCGGAGAAATGGCAGATGGAGTTTAATCCGGACAAATGTGAGGTAATGCATTTTGGAAGGTCTAATGCAGGTGGGAGGTATGCAGTAAATGGCAGAACCCTTAGGAGTATTGACAGGCAGAGAGATCTGGGCGTACAGGTCCACAGGTCACTGAAAGTGGCATCGCAGGTGGATAAGGTAGTCAAGAAGGCATTCGGCATGCTTGCCTTCATCGGTCGGGGCATAGAGTATAAAAATTGGCAAGTCATGCTGCAGCTGTACAGAACTTTAGTTAGACCACACTTAGAATATTGCGTGCAATTCTGGTCACCACACTACCAGAAGGATGTGGAGGCTTTGGAGAGGGTACAGAGGAGGTTTACCAGGATGTTGCCTGGTCTGGAGGGCATTAGCTATGAGGAGAGGTTGGATAAACTCAGATTGTTTTCACTGGAACGACGGAGGTGGAGGGGCGACATTATAGAGGTTTACAAAGTTATGAGCGGCATGGACAGAGTGGATAGTCAGAAGGTTTTTCCCAGGGTGGAAGAGTCAGTTACTAGGGGACATAGGTTTAAGGTGTGAGGGGCAAAGTTTAGAGGGGATGTGCGAGGCAAGTCTTTTACACAGAGGGTGGTGAGTGCCTGGAACTTGCTGCCGGGGGAGGTGGTAGAAGCAGGTACCATAGAGACGTTTAAGAGGCATCTTGACAAATACATGAATAGGATGGGAATAGAGGGATACGGATCCCGGAAGTGCAGAAGGTTTTAGTTTCGGCAGGCATCAAGATCAGCGCAGGCTTGGAGGGCCGAATGGCCTGTTCCTGTGCTGGACTGTTCTTTGTTCTTCATGGCCTAACCAGTGTTTTATACAGTTCCAGCATTACATCCCTGCTTTTGTATTCCATTCGCCTTCTTCACCATTTTATCAACCTTTTCCTGACACCTTCAGGGACCTGTGGACATGCACTCCAAGGTCTCTCACTTCTAGCCCTCTCAACATCCTCCCTCGCTTTATTTTTTTATTTTATTTAATTTAATTTAGACATACAGCACTGAAACAGGCCCTTCGGCCCACCAAGTCTGTGCCGACCATCAATCACCCATTTATACTAATCCTACACTGATCCTATATTCCTACCACATCCCCACCTTCCCTATATTCCCCTACCACCTACCTATACTAGGGGCAATTTATAATGGCCAATTTACCTATCCACCTGCAAGTCTTTGGCTGTGGGAGGAAACCGGAGCACCCGGAGGAAACCCATGCGGTCACAGGCAGAACTTGCAAACTCCACACAGGCAGTACCCAGAACTGAACCCGGGTCGCTGGAGCTGTGAGGCTGCGGTGCTGCGCCACTGTGCCGCCCTTTGTTTGCCCGCCCCAAATGCATTACCTCACGTTTTTCTGGATTGAATTCCATTTGCCACTTTTCTGCCCACTCAACCGAACCATCGATATCATTCTGGAGTCTGCAGCTATCCTCTTCACTCGCAACTACGTGGCCAATTTTAGTGTCATCTGCAAATTTCCCAATCCTGCCTCCCACATTTAAGTACAAATCATTAATGTCTACCACCAACTGCAAGGGACCCAACACTGAGCCCTGTGGAACGTCACTGGAAACCGCTTTCCATTCGCAAAAACATTTTTTTTATTCATTCATGGGATGTGGGCATCGCTGGCAAGGCCAGCATTTATTGCCCATCCCTAATTGCCCTTGAGACAATGGTGGTGAGCTGCCTTCTTGAATCCATCTGGGGTAGGGACACCTCCTGTGCTGTTAGGAAGGGAGTTCCAGGATTTTGACCCAGCGACAGTGAAGGAACAGCGATATAGTTTCAAGTCAGGATGGTGTGTGATTTGGAGGGGAACTTGCAGGTGGTGGTGTTTCCATGCATTTGATGCCCTTGTCCTTCTAGTTGGTAGAGGTCGCAGGTTTGGAAGGTGCTGTCGAAGGAGCCTTGGTACGTTGTTGCAGTGCATCTTGTAGATTGTACATACTTCTGCCACTGTCCGTCAGTGGTGGAGGGAGTGAATGTTTGTAGATGGGGTGCCAATGAAGCGGGCTGCTTTGTCCTGGATGGTGTCGAGCTTCTTGAGTGTTGTTGGAGCTGCACCCATCCAGGCAAGTGGAGAGTATTCCATCACACTCCTGACTTGTGCCTTGTAGATGGTGGACAGGCTTTGGGGAGTCAGGAGGTGAGTTACTCATTGCAGGATTCCTGGCCTCCGACTTGCTGTTGTAACCACGGTATTTATATGGCTGCTCCAGTTCAGTTTGTGGTCAATGGTAGCCCCTAGGATGTTAATAGTGGGGGATTCAGCGATAGTAATGCCATTGAATGTCAAGGGGAAATGGATAGATTCTCTCTTGTTGGAGATGGTCATTGCCTGGCACTTGTGTGGCGTGAATGTTACTTGCCACTTATCAGCCCAAGCCTGGATATTGTCCAGGTCTTGCTGCATTTCGACATGGACTGCTTCAGTATCTCATGAGTTGCGAATTGTGCTGAACATTGAACAATCATCAGCGAACATCCCCACTTCTGACCTTATGATTGAAGGAAGGTCATTGATGAAACAGCTGAAGATGGTTGGGCCTAGGGCACTACCTTGAGGAACTCCTGCAGTGATGTCATGGGGCTAAGATGATTGACCTCCAACAACCACAACCATCTTACTTTGTGCTAGGTATGACTCCAATCAGTGGAGAGTTTTCCCCCGATTCCCATTGACTTCATTTTTGCTAGGGCTCCTTGATGCCATACTCGGTCAAATGCTGCCTTCATGTCAAGGGCAATCACTCTCACCTCACCTCTTGAGTTCAACTCTTTCGTCCATGTTTGAACTAAGTCTGGAATGAAGTTGGGCTGAGTGGCCCTGGCAGAACCCAAACTGAGCATCACTGAGCAGGTTATTGCTAAGCAAGTGCTGCTTGATGGCACTGTCGATGACACCTTCCATCACTTTACTGATGATTGAGAGTAGACTGATGGGGCAGTAATTGGCTGGTTGGACGTGTCCTGCTTTTCGTGTACAGGACAGACCTGGGCAATTTTCCACATTGTCTGGTAGATGCCAGTATTGTAGCTGTACTGGAACAGCTTGGCTAGGGGCGTGGCACGTTCTGGAGCGGAGGCCTTCAGTACTATTGCCGGAATATTGTCAGGCCCCATAGCCTTTGCAGTATCCAGTGCCTTCAGTCGTTTCTTGATATTACGCGGAGTGACTTGAATTGGCTGAAGTCTGGCATCTGTGATGCTGGGGACTTCAGGAGGAGGCCGAGATGGATCATCAACTCGGCACTTCTGGCTGAAGATTGTTGCAAATGCTTCAGCCTTATCTTTCGCACTGATGTGCTGGGCTCCCCCATCATTAAGAATGGGGATATTTGTGGAGCCACCTCCACTAGATAGTTGTTTAATTATTCACCACCATTCACGGCTGGATGTGGCAGGACTGCAGAGTTTAGATCTGATCTGTTGGTTATGGGATCGCTTAGCTCTGTCTATCGCATGCTGCTTACGCAGTTTGGCACGCAGATAGTCCTGTGTTGCAGCTTCACCAGGTTGATAGCACATTTTGAGGTATACCTGGCGCTGCTCCTGGCATGCCCTCCTGCACTCTTCATTGAACCAGGGTAGGTGCCCTGGCTTGATGGTAATGGTAGAGTGGGGGATATGCTGGTCCATGAGGTAGATTGTGGTTGAGTACAGTTCTGCTGCTGCTGATGGCCCACAGTGCCTCATGGATGCCCAGTTTTGCATTGCTAGATTTGTTTGAAATATATCCCATTTAGCACAGTGGCAATGCCACACAACATGATGGAGGGTATCCTCACTGTGAAGGCTGGACTTCGTCTCCACAAGGACTGTGCGGTGGTCACTCCTACCAATACAGTCATAGACAGATGCATCTGCGGCAGGCAGATTGGTGAGGACGAGGTCAAGTATGTTTTTCCCTCTTGTTGGTTCCCTCACCACCTGTCGCAGAACCAGTCTAGCAGCTAAGTCCTTGAGGACTCGCCCAATTCGGTCAGTTGTGGTGCTACTAAGCCACTTTTGGTGATGGACATTGAAGTCCCCCACATCGAGTACATTTTGTGCCCTTGCCACCCTCAGTGCTTCCTCCAAGTGGTGTTCAACATGGAAGAGTACTGACTCATCAGCTGAGGGAGGGCAGTAGGTGGTAATCAACAGGAGGTTTCCTTGTCCCTGTTTGACCTGATGCCATGAGATTTCGTGGGGTCCGGAGTCAATGCTGAGGACCCCCAGGGCAATTCCCTCACGACTGTATACCGCTGTGCCGCCAGCTCTGCCAGATCTGTCCTGCTGGTGGGACAGGACATATCCGGGGATGGTGATGGCAGTGTGTGGGACATTATCTGTACGGTATGATTCTTTGAGTATGATTGTGTCAGGCTGTTGCTTGACTAGTCTGTGGGACAGCTCTCCCAACTTTGGCACAAGCCCCCAGATGTTAGTAAGGAGGACTTTGCAAGGTTGACAGGGCTGGGTTTGCTGTTGTTGTTTCCGGTGCCGAGGTCAAAGACGTGTGGTCTGTCCTTTTTCGTTCTGGTTTATTGACTTCGTAGCGGTTAGATACAACTGAGTGGCTTGCTAGGCCATTTCAGAGGGCATTTCAGAGTCAACCACATTGCTGTGGATCTGGAGTCACATGCAGGCCAGACCAGGTAAGGACAACTGATTTTCTTCCCTAAAGGACATTCTTGAACCAGATGGTTTTTTACAACAATTGACAATGGTTTCATGGCCATCATTAGATCAGCTTTTTTAATTCCAGATTTATTAATTTGAACTCAAATTCCACCTTTTGCTGTGGTGGGATTCAAATCCATGTCCCCAAAGAAATACCCTGGGTCTCTGGGTTACTAGTCCAGTGACGATACCACTATGCCACTGCCTCATCCACTACCCTTTGTTTCCTGTCACTGAGCTAATTTTGAATCCAACTCGTCACATTCCCCTGTATCCCATGGGCGTTTATTTTTCTGACCAGGCTGCCATTTGGGACCTTGTCAAATGCCTTACTAAAATCCACATTACTAAAATGCACTACCCTCATCTTCCTCAAAAAACTCAATTAAGTTAGTCAGACATGAACTTCCCTTCGCAAATCCACGCTGACTATCCCTGATTAATCCATGCCTTTCTAAGTGGCAGTTTATCCTATCTCTCAGAATTGATTCTAATAATTTGCCCACCACCGAGATCAGACTGACCAGCCTATAATTATCAGGCCGATCCATCACATCATTATTAAACAATGGTACAAGGTTTGCCGACTTCCAATCCTCTGCTACCTCGCCTGTATCTTGTGAGGATTTGAAGATGATCCTCAGAGCATCTGCTATTTCCTCCCTGGCCTCCTGCAACAACCTGGGATGCAATCCATCCGACCCTGGTGATTTGACCACTTTCAAGGATGTCAGACCGTCTCGTACTTCCTCTTTCATTAGGCTTATCACATCTAATATTTCACACTGCTCCTGTTTTACTACATTGTTTGCATCATCCCTCTCCTTTGTGAAGACAGAGGCAAAAAACTCATTAAGAACCCTGCCCACATCTTCTGCATTCACACATAAGTTCCCTTGTACATCTCTTATAGGCCCTCCCCTTTCCTTAGTTATCCTCTTGCTCTTCATGCACTGACAAAACATCTTTGGGTTTTCTTTGATTTTACCTGCCAATATTTTTTCATGTCCCCTCTTTGCCTTCCTAATTTCCTTTTTTACTTCACCCCTACACTTTCTGTACTCCTAGGCTTTCTAAAGTATTACGTTTTTTGTGACCGTCATAAGCTTTGTTTTTCTGCTTTAACTTACCCTGCATGTTTCGAGAGAACCAGGGCACTCTAGATTTGGCAGTGCCGCCGTTTATCTTTGTGGGGACATGTCTACACTGTGCCTGTAGAATCTCGCTTTTGAATGCCTCCCACTGGTTTGCCACTGATTTTCCTTCAAGTAGCTGTATCCAGTCCACTTCCACCAGATTACCTCTCAGCTTCGTAAAATTTGCCTTCCCGCAATTTAGAACTTTTACTCCTGTTTTATCTTTGTCCTTTTCCATGATTATGCTAAAAGTATTATGGTCACTATCTCCAAAATGGTCACCCACTGCTACTTCATCCACTTGCCCAGCTTCATTTCCTGAGACTAAATCTAGAATTGTGTCCCCACTCGTTGGGCTTGATACATGCTGGCTGAAAAAGTTCTCTTGAATGCGTTCAAGAATTTTGTGCCTTTTGCTCTTCACACTGTTTGTATCCCAGTTGATACTGGGGTAGTTGAAATCCCCAACTATTATTGCCCTATTGTTTTTGCGCTCAGAAATTTGCCGACATATTTGTTCTTCTATTTCCCTTTCACTATTTGGGGGTCCATAGTACACTCCTAGTAGTGTGGCTGCCCTTTTTTTATTTGTGAGCTCAACCCATATGGCCTCATTTGTTGCTTCATTTAGCATATCATCCCGCCTCACAGCTGCTATTGATTCCTCAACCAATAATGCTACATCCCCCTCCTTTTTGATCCCCCTCTCTATCCTGCCTGAAAACTCTATATCCAGGAATGTAGAGTTGCCATTTTTGCCCCTCTTTAAGCCAAGCCTCTTTCTGTGGCATAAATCTTTCTATGAGTTTGTAGAGTAGACCAGCCTAGCCTCCACGTGTTATCAGACTTGATATTGGCAATGTTGTCCCTGGCACAAGTTGATGTGAATCATGTAGGTTTGAGAGAGAGCAGTAAATCACTTCTTAATATAGCAAGGCCTGTATCTACACTTCAGTTAGCTGTGGTTAATCTGTTTAGTTGAGAGTGGATTGATTTCATTTTGTTGAATTCTTTCCCAGGTCAATGCTTATAAAGTGAACAGAGTATGTCATCATGTATTCAAACTTTCATAAATGATGTTGAATAGCATTAACAATCATACGACCCTTGTCGTCTCTCGACTCACCATTGCCTCTGATTTGTCACGCTGCTTGTCTGATATCCAATATTGGGTGAGCAGTAATTTCCTGCATTTAAACAAAGAGAAGTCCGAAGACATTGCCGTTGGCTCCCGCTGCAAATTCTGTTCGCTAGCTGCTGATTCCATCCCTCTCCCTGGTCATTGTATCGGGCTGAACCAAGCTGTTTACAAACTTGACCTTATGGACCCTGAGCTGAGCTTCAAACCCTATATCCTCTCCATCAGAAAGACTGCTTACTTCCATCTCTGTTAACATTGCCCAACTCCCTGCCTGCCTCAGCTCATCTACGGTGAAACTCTCAATGAAGCCTTTCATACCTCTAGATTCGACTACTCCAGTGCTCTCCTGACTGGCCTCCTGCCCTCCATAAACATGAGCTCATCCAAAGCTCTGGTGCCCATGTCCTAACTTGCACCGAGTCCCGTTCACCCATCACCCCTGGGCTCACTGACCGACCGACCGCTCTCGGTCCGAAAAAGTCTTGATTTTAAAATTCTTATCCTTGGGGAGACAGTGGCATAGTGGTAATGTCACTACTTTTGGACTAGTAATCCTATTGCCCTGGGGAAATGGGTTCAAATCCCAGCATGGCAGCTGAGTCATAGAGTTATACAGCACAGAAACAGGCCCTTCGGCCCATTGTGTCCATGCTGGCCATCAATCACCTAACTATTCTAATCCCATTTTCCAGCACTTGGTTCGTAGCCTTGTATGCTATGGCGTTTCAAGTGCTCAGCTAAATACTTCTTAAATGTTGTGAGGGTTCCTGCCTCTATCACCTCTTCAGGCAGTGTGTTCTAGACTTCAAACACCCTCTGGGTGAACAAATCTTTCCTCAAATCCCCTCTAAACCTCCTGCCCCTTACCTTAAATCTGTGCCCCCTGGTTATTGACACCTCCGCTAAGGGGAAAAGTTTCTCCCTATCCTGTCTATGCCCCTCATAATTTTGTATACCTCAATCAGGTTCCCCCTCAACCTTCTCTCCTCTAAGGAAAACAACCCTAGCCTATCCAGTCTGTCTTCATAGCTGAAATGCTCCAGCCCAGACATCATATTGGCAGATCTTCTCTGCACCCTCTCCAGTGCAATCACATCCTTCCTATAGTGTGGTGACCAGAACTGTACACAGTACTCCAGCTGTGGCCTAACTAGCGTTTTATGCAGCTCCATTCATAACTTCCCTGCTCTTACATTCTGCTGGAATTTAAATTCAATTAATTAATTTTTAAAAAGTATGGAATTGAAAGCTAGTCTCAGATGAAACTGTCATCGATTGTAGTAAAAACCCATCATTGGCGGCTGTACCTTCAGCTGCCTGGGCCCGAAGCTCTGGAACTCCCTCCGTAAACCTCTCTACCTCTCTCTGCTCCTTTAAGGCGCTTCTTAAAACATTTCTGATTGGCCAAGTTTTTGGCCACCTGTCCTAATACTTAGTGTGGTTCAGTGTAAAATTTTGTTTGATTATGCACCTTAGGACATTTTACAATATCAACTTGTATTTATAGTGTGCCATTAGCATGGTCAGAAAGCTAAAGGCCTTTTGCTATATTAAAGGCACTATATAATATTTTTATTTGTTTGTGGGATGTGGATGTCTCCGGCAGGCCAGCATTTATTGCCCATCCTGAATTGACTTGAACTGAGTGGTTTGCTAGGCCATTTCAGAGTCAACATTGCTGTGGGTCTGGAGTCACATATAGGCCAGACCCGTCCTTACCTCAAGGACATTAGTAAACCAGATGGTTTTTTATGACAATCAACAGTGGTTATGTAAAGCCTGGCTCGGATATAAAATTAAAACCCGACCTGACCACAGCCAACCCGAGCCCGAGTCCTTTAATTTTTTTTGCACCCGACATGAATATTCTTCATCTGTTCCAGCAACAGGCTATTCCTGAAGCTGGAGTTGTGGAGAATCATTGGTAAGCCTGATCCCGTGACTTCCCAGAAGCAGCACTGTCCGGCCCGAGCCCGAATGCTGGACTCGGAATTTCAACCCGAACTTCACACACCTAGTCGGGTCTAGTCGGGTTCGGGTCGGGTAGCCAGGCTATAGTTTCATGGTCACCGTTAGACTAGCTTTTTTTAAAATTACAGATTTATTTATTAATTTCAAATTTCATCATCTGCCATGGTGGGATTCGAACCCATGGTCCCAGAGCATTAACCTGGACGCATTAATCTGGGCACTGGATTAATAGTCCAGTAACATTACCACTACACCACCGCCTCCCTTAATAAATGCAAGTTGTCCTCATTTACAGACTCCTCTATGACCTCACACTCCCTACCTCTGCACTCTCCATCCCTACCTGACACTGCATATTGTCCCCACTCCTACTTCTGGCCTGTTCTGCATCTTCCCCTCTCTCCTCTGCATCTAGGCCCTGCAAGCACCGTGTACAGTGGGTGTTCTGTTGCAAAATTGAAAATGGGAAGGAAAGATGCTGGTGCCTCTAAAATCCCAATCAATCACTACCGGAAACAAATAGGTACAGTAACATTCTAGATTATTACAGATATTACTTTTAATCCTTTAAATATTACATTTTATTGCAGATTGAGAAATAATTATGGAAATAGTTATGACTGCGCCATTTTTATAAATCATAATATTTTGCTGAAGGAATAGTCCAGGCCTTCTTGAGTATTCATCGAAAAATTACACTTTTAAAAAAAAAACTCCAATTTGCAATAGCCACTCCATAGTTTATAGAGTAGAGTTCCTGCTTTGGGCGTACTCAGTGATTTGGCCTACTCCTGCTCTGAATTCATATGTTCATAAATTGCATCCAAAAGTTAGTTTTGATAAATGCCTTTCTTTCCTCACGTTTCCACTTAAATTCATTTGCATATCGCTGAATGTAAAATTTGCCAGGAACCAGTGCAGTCGGGCAGCATTTTATCCTGTAATTTCTTTTTCATGAACCTTCTTTGGCCTCCTTGTGTGGAGCAGCGCCTGGAGTGGCTATAAAGGCCAATTCTAGAGTGACAGACTCTTCCACAGATGCTGCAGAAACATTTGTTTGTCGGAGCTGTTACACAGTTGGCTCTCTCCTTGCGCCTCTATCTTTTTTCCTGCCGACTGCTAAGTCTCTTCAACTCGCCACACTTTAGCCTCACCTTTATGGCTGCCCGCCAGCTCTGGCGAACGCTGGCAACTGACTCCCACGACTTGTGATCAATGTCACAGGACTTCATGTCACGTTTGCACACGTCTTTAAAGCAGAGACATGGACGGCCGGTGGGTCTGATACCAGTGGCGAGCTCGCTGTACAATGTGTCTTTGGGGATCCTGCCATCTTCCATGCGGCTAACATGGCCAAGCCATCTCAAGAGCCGCTGACTCAGTAGTGTGTATAAGCTGGGGATGTTGGCCGCCTCGAGGACTTCTGTGTTGGAGATACGGTCCTGCCACCTGATGCCAAGTATTCTCCAGAGGCAGCGAAGATGGAATGAATTGAGACGTCGCTCTTGGCTGATATACGTTGTCCAGGCCTCGCTGCCATAGAGCAAGGTACTGAGGACACAGGCCTGATACACTCGGACTTTTGTGTTCCGTGTCAGTGCGCCATTTTCCCACACTCTCTTGGCCAGTCTGGTCGGAGCAGTAGAAGCCTTTCCCATGCGCTTGTTGATTTCTGCATCTAGAGACAGGTTACTGGTGATAGTTGAGCCTAGGTGGGTGAACTCTTGAACCACTTCCAGAGCGTGGTCGCCAATATTGATGGATGGAGCATTTCTGACGTCCTGCCCCATGATGTTCGTTTTCTTGAGGCTGATGGTTAGGCCAAATTCATTGCAGGCAGCCGCAAACCTGTCGATGAGACTCTGCAGGCACTCTTCAGTGTGAGATTAGTTTAGTTTAGTTTAGAGATACAGCACTGAGATGTTAAAGCAGCATCGTCAGCAAAGAGGAGTTCCCTGATGAGGACTTTCCGTACTTTGGACTTCGCTCTTAGACGGGCAAGGTTGAACCTCTTTGAAGGTTGAACCTTTTGCTTCAAAAAGTATCCCTTGATATATTGAAGAATGATAAATTTAGTTGAATTAAAACAGCTGAAAATGAGTTTATCACAAAAAATAAGCATTTTAATCAGACTCACTAGTCCAGCACCTGTGAATAACTGATTTTAAATGACTGAAAATGACTTTATACACCTCCAGTTCTATTTGTGTACAGAAGTCAGTTTCATACTAAGTTTAAAAAAGCTTTTAAAGCATGCTATTTGGTGTTCTTGAATCCAAAAAAATCTTAATTTTTAGAGCTTCCTTGAAGGCCTGCAAACCAGCGTGATTGGTGGAAATTCCCAATGGTGATTAAATCGATCTGGAGGATGGTTTGGTGCGCGTGTCCGACTCCTAGCACAATGTTTTTAAAATAGTGCAAATAATTGCAGAAATTCGATTTGCACTGAAACGTGTTTTGAGCTTAAAATTCCACAAACCTTTGTTCTGGTTTGGATCATTCGCAGCGAACTGCACTAAAAATAAAGTGCTATCAAGCAGAAAATCCAGGCCTGCATATTTAAAGGAAACACCATCAACATGACCATCTGATCAGGAGCCAGGTACCTCAAAAGCTGGTTTTTGTAATATTTTTCTGAGGGAAAATTTCTCTCAGTTTCTATGCCAGTCTCTATAGTCACCCCAGATACCTAAAGCCAAGAGGTTGGGTGGGTAGCTCAAATATAAGCCTGAACTAATGTCACTTTGTGACAACAAAAGCCATCGGGTTTTGATTTCTCTACGAGGAATTAAATGTGTGCCCCTTGCAGCTGCTGGTGTTGTTACAGATTATGCTACTGCCCGACCCATAGAAAATTTTAAATGTTGTAAGATAATAGTTGCTTATTATTCTCATAACATTGCACATGGGCAAATAAAGCGTCTCTGTCTTCCTGTAATTGTTGATTTGCTTGTTTCTTCAGTCTCTAATTCTTTCCACTTTCATAGTTTCAGGAACATAGAAACATAGAAAATAGGAGCAGGAGTAGGCCATTCGGCCCTTCGAGCCTGCTCCGCCATTCATTATGATCATGGCTGATCATCCAACTCAGTAACCTGTTCCCGCTTTTCCCCCATATCCTTTGATCCCTTTAAGACCCTGCACTCCCTCTATAGCAAGAACAACCTTCCTCAGATAAAGAGACCAGAACTGCACACAGTATTCCAGGTGTGGCTTCACCGAGGCCCTGTATAATTGCAGCAAGACATCCCTGTTCCTGTACTCGAATCCTCTCGCTATGAAGGCCAACATGCCATTTGCCTTTTTTGACCGCCTGTTGCACCTGCATGCTTACCTTCAGCGACTTGTGTACGAAAACACCCAGTGTCTCACTGCATATTCCCCTCTGTTTATAGCCGTTCAGATAATAATCTGCCTTCCTGTTTTTGCTACAACAGTGTATAACCTCACATTTATCCACATTATACTGCATCTGCCATGCATTAGCCCACTCACTCAACTTGTCCAAATCACCCTGAAGCCTCTCTGCATCCTCCTCACAACTCACCCTCCCACCCAGTTTTGTGTCATCTGCAAATTTGGAGATATTACATTTAGTTCCCTCATTTAAATTATTAATATATATTGTGAATAGCTGGGGTCCTAGCACTGATCCCTGCGGTACCCCACTAGTTACTGCCTGCCATTTATTCCTACTCTTTGTTTCCTGTCTGCCAACCAATTTTCTATCCATCGCAATACACTACCCCCAATCCCATGCACTTTAATTTTACGTGCTAATCTCTTATGTGGGACTTTGTCGAAAGCCTTCTGAAAGTCCAAATAAACCACATCCACTGGCTCCCCCTCATCAACTCTGCTAGTTACATCCTCGAAGAATTCTCGTAGATTTGTCAAGCATGATTTCCCTTTCGTAAATCTAAGCTGACTCTGTCCGATTCTACCACTGTTCTCCAAGTGCTCTGCTAATAAATCTTTGATAATGGACTTTAGAATTTTCCCCACTACCAGTACGGGACGGGGTAAAGGTGGAAGCAAGTTATATTGTAGAGATGAGTAGGAGACCTCTATAGATATAGATCGGTTGGAGACTTGGGTGGAGAAATGGCAGATGGAGTTTAATCCGGACAAATGTGAGGTAATGCATTTTGGAAGATCTAATACAGGTGGGAAGTATACAGTAAATGGCAGAACCCTTAGGAGTATTGACACACAGAGAGATCTGGGCGTACAGGTCCACAGGTCATTGAAAGTGGCAACACGTGTGGATAAGGTAGTCAAGAAGGCATACAGCATGCTTGCCTTCATCGGTCGGGGCATAGAGTATAAAAATTGGCAAGTCATGCTGCAGCTGTACAGAACTTTAGTTAGGCCACACTTAGAATATTGCATGCAATTCTGGTTGCCACACTACCAGAAGGACGTGGAGGCTTTGGAGAGGGTACAGAGGAGGTTTACCAGGATGTTGCCTGGTCTGGAGGGCATTGGCTATGAGGAGAGGCTGGATAAACTCGGATTGTTTTCACTGGAACGACGGAGGTGGAGGGGTGACATGATAGAGGTTTACAAAGTTATGAGTGGCATGGACAGAGTGGATAGTCAGAAGCTTTTTCCCAGGGTGGAAGAGTCAGTTACTGGGGGACATAGGTTTCAGGTGAGAGGGGCAAAGTTTAGAGGGGCTCTGTGAGGCAAGTTCTTTACAAAGAGGGTGGTGAGTGCCTGGAACTTGCTGCCGGGGGAGGTGGTGGAAGCAGATACAATAGCGTCGTTTAAGAGGCATCTTGACAAATACAGGAATAGGATGGGAATAGAGGGATATGGTCCCCGTAAGTGCAGACGGTTTTAGTTTAGGCATCAAGATCGGCGCAGGCTTGAAGGGCCGAATGGCCTGTTCCTGTGCTGCATTGTTCTTTGTTCTTTCCCTGCTTTAGAAAGCATAGAAAATAGGAACAGGAGTAGGCTATTCGGCCCTTCGAGCCTGCTCCTCCATTCATTATGATCATGGCTGATCATCCAACTCAGTAACCTGTTCCCGCTTTCGCCCCAGACCCTTTGATCCCTTGTCATCTTTCTACAGGTTTAAAAGCTCCTTAAAACCTACTTTCTTGATGAGGCATTTGGTGACCTTTTCTGACTCCTCTCTCTGAGCTGCTAGTTAAAGCCGTGGTCTTATCTTAATGCTATCTGCTGATCTGGGCTGTGCTGCCTTCTTTGTGTTACTTGTATTCAGAGAAAATGAATTTGCCTTGCCTGAGTTTGGTCTATTGATTGGATTCTGTGCTGCTGTAACTTGCTCTGTTCTTAAATAGAGGCAGTCGTTCTTCAAGTGCATTTGTTTGGACAGATTGTACCCTTAGGGGGTGAAATCACTGTTGGACCTACAGTAATTTCCATGCACAGTACAGAGTTTGGAGCTGATATGAGTCTACATTTCCCCTGTGCCGAGAGGGGCTTTATTTCTCTGGCGAGGTATGAAGATCCCTGCCCAGCTAGTTCCCGACAAATGGACTCCAGGAGTCAGAGAAACCAAAGTAAATTTACCGCATTGCTAAGAGCTGGCAGCTGCAAGTTTAGTTTCTTTCTGCTGGCACAAACACTGTACAAGTGCAACATTAAAGAAATTGTAATTTGTGGGAGGGCAGGTTGAAGCAAATTTCAACTTCTCTCTCATCGTACCCGTGGGAGGTTAGGAATAGCAACAATAAGAAATTACATTTATATTGCACCTTTAACAGAGCAAGTTATATTCGCACTACACAGTGTGCAGGCAATGACCATCTCCACTATCAACATCCTGGGGGTTACCATTGACCAGAAATTGACTGGACCATCCAAGAACAGGTCAGAGGCTGGGAATACTGCAGCGAGTAACTCATCTCCTGACTCCCCAAAGCCTGTCCACCATCTACAAGGCACAAGTCAGGAGTGTGATGGAATACTCTCCACTTGCCTGGATGGGTGCAGCTCTAACAAAACTCAAGAAGCTCGACACCATCCAGGACAAAGCAGCCCGCTTGATTGGCACCCCATCTACAAACATTCACTCCCTCCACCACCGACGCACAGTGGCAGCAGTGTGTACCATCTACGAAATGCACTGCAGCAACTCACCAAGGCTCCTTAGACAGCACCTTCCAAACCCACGACCTCTACCACATAGAAGGACAAGGGCAGCAGATGCATGGGAACACCACCACCTGCAAGTTCCCCTCCAAGTCACACACCATCCTGACGAGGAACAAGGGGAGACGATGGCATAGTGGTCATGTCACTGAACTAATAATCCAGAGGTTTAGACTAATGCTTTGGGGACATGGGTTCAAATCCCACCATGGCAGCTGGGGGAATTTAAATTTAAATTGATTAACAAATTCAGTTGATTAATGAAATTCTGGAATTGAAATCTAGTCTCAGTAATGGTGCCATGAAATTGTCATCGATTGTAGTAAAACCCACCTGGTTCACTAATGTCCTTTAGGGAAGGAAATCTGCCGTCCTTATCTGGTCTGGCCTACATGTGACTCCAGACCCACAGCTAACAAGCCACTGAGTTGTCAAGGGAAATTAGGGATGGGCAACAAATGCTGGGCTAGGCAGCGACACCGACGTCCCGTGAAAGAATAAAAAAAAAACTATGTTGCTGTTCCTTCACTGTCGCTGGGTCAAATTCCTGGATCTCCCTCTCTAACAGCACCATGGGTATACCTTCACCACGTGGACTGCCGCGGTTCAAGAAGGCAGCTCACCACCAATTGCCCTTCTCAAGGGCAATTAAAGATGGACAATAAATACTGGCCGAGCCAGCGATGCCCACATCCCATGAACGAATAAAGAAAGTAAAACATCCCAAGGAGCGTTATCAAACAAAATTTGTCACTGAGCCACATAAAGAGCTATTAGGTCAGATGACCACAAGTTTTGTGAAAGAGGTCTGAACGGGCATCTTAAAGGAGGAGAGAGAAGTGGAAAAGTTTAGGAAGGGAATTCCAGAGCTGAGGCAGAGGAACGAACGGCCATCAGTAGTGGCTTAAAATTGTCAATACAGAGATTGAGAGGGATTTGAAAACAAGGATGAGAATTTTCAAATTGAGGCGTTGTTTAAATGAGCACAGGGCTGATGGGACTTTTTGCAAGTTCGGACACAGGCAGCAGAGTTTTGGATGACCTCGAGTTTACGGAGGGTAGAATATGGGAAGGTCGGCCAGGAGTGTGTTGAAATAGTTAAGTCTCAAGATAACAAAGGGATGGGTGGGAGTTTCAGCAACCGATGAGCTGAGGCAGATTGGAGTCGGGCGATGTTACGGAGGTGACAGTGTAGTTTTGTGGTTGGAAGCTCATCTTGGTTGTGAGCATTCTGGTTCTGCCTCAGACAAGTGCCAAGGCGAGGGATGGAGCAGGTGGCTAGGGAATGGAGTTTGTGGTGGGGATTGAAGGCAATTTCTGCTCATCCAGTACTTGACGTAGGACAAGCAGTGCGACAATTTAGAGACAGCAGAAGGGCCGAGGGAGGTGGTGGTGAGGTAGAGCTGGGTGCCGTCAGCGTATATGTGAAAACTAATACTGTGTTTTCAGATGATGTCGCCGAGGGGCAGTATGCAGATGAAAAATTGGGGCCAGGGATAAATCCTTGGGAAACACGAGAGATCACGGTGCGGGGGTGGGAAAAGGAGCCATTGCAGAATATTTGTGGCTACAACTGGATAGATGAGAACGGACACAGGTGCAAAGGCCTGCTACCCGACCCGAACACGACGGGACCCGACGACATGTGTCGTGGTCGGGCCGGGCCCCTCTTCCGGGTCCGGCTTTTGGGCTTGGGCCTGGCCGAGCCGGACACACACGGTCAGTGCTCTGCTGGTAAGTATTAAAAATAAAAAAACTCACCTGAGCTGGGAGTCCGGGACGAAACTGAGTCTGCGCAGTGAGCGCGTGATGTCACTATGACATCATCACGCATGTGCTGCAGCTTCGTGAAGCTTCCCAGTCGGAAAGTAAGTAAAGGGATGGTCCGGTCTGGTCAGGCTTGGGTCGAGCCAAGTTGGGCTCGGGTCGGGTTGGGCTCAGGTCTGCTGTGCATCGGTCGGGTTCTATTTCCCGACCTAAGCAGGCCTTTACACAGGCGAGTGCAGTCCCACCCAGCTGGACGACTGTGTGCAGAGAGAAATATTCACCGCTCTCTCTCTCATTGTAATCTGTAGTATGGGTGATGTTGGTTTCAAGCTCTCTGTGGGGGGAGGGGGAGGGTGGCGGGGGTCTGGTAATGTTAATTACGGGATATTGATGTGCTGTTTTACTTGGTTTGAACGTTCATTTTGCTGATTGTAGGTGTACAACAAGTCACGACTTGAACGTTGGTGCCTTAGTGGCATTGCGAGTGACAGTCCCTGATATCAGTGTTAGCTTTTGTGAACATTTGAATGTGGTCTTTCTTTCTAAGATCCATCTAATTCACCTGCTATCATCCTGGTGGTCACATGATACAGTGATAATAGGGTTGTTGACTAATCACAGCGATCAATGTCTGTCAGTGAGCCGACAACAGCGCCAGACATGAGGGGCTAAATTTTTGCCACAAAGGCAGGAATAAGGAGCTGGGTTTGTTTTTTGGTCAGAAACCTGAGTCCCAGGGGAGGCTGATCAAAGGTAAGGTTTTCACAGGGGTGAATCCTTAATTGACATGGAGATGGGATTCCTATCATGTGGGAGAAAACCGGAGCAACCGGCGGAAACCCACGCAGTCACAGAGAGAACTTGCAAACTCCGCACAGGCAGTACCCAGAACTGAACCCGGGTTGCTGGAGCTGTGAGGCTGCGGTGCTAACCACTGCGCTACCCCTGTATAGAATCTTCAGGCATGACAGGGGAGGGGGTAAAAGAGGAGGTGGCATTGCACTGTTGATCAAGGAGTCAATTACTGCAGTAAGGAAGGATGGTATCTTAGAAGGTTCCTCAAACTGGGCCATATGGGTCGAACTTAAAAACAAAAAGGGGGTAATCACTTGGCTGGGAGTGTACTCAGGCTGCCAAACAGTCAGGGAGAGATAGAGGAGCAGATATGTCGGCAAATCTCAGAGAGGTGTAAAAATAATAGGGTAATAATAGTAGGGGATTTCAACTTCTCCAATATCAACTGGGATAGTCTGAGTGCAAAAGGCTTAAAGGGGGCAGAATTCTTAAAATGCATACAGGAGAGCTTTTTGAGCCAGTACGTAGAAAGTCCTACAAGAGAACGGGCAGTACTGGACCTAATCCTAGGGAATGAAGCCGGACAAGTGGTAGAATTGTCAGTGGGGGAACATTTCGGGGATGGTGACCATAACTCTGTAAGATTTAGGGTAGTTATGGAAAAGGAGAAAGACGGGCCGGAAATAAAGGTACTGAATTGGGGGAAGGCCGATTTTAAAATGATAAAACAGGATCTGGCCAATGTGGACTGGGAGCAGCTTCTTATCGGAAAGTCTACATCAGACCAGTGGGAGTCATTCAAGGAGGAAATAGTGAGAGTTCAGAGCCAACACGTACCCATTAGGGTGAAGGGTGGGACCAACAAGTCCAGGGGACCCTGGATGTCAAGCGATATAGAGGATTGGATCATGGAAAAAAAGGAGGCTTATGGCAGGTTCTTGGTGCTGATAACAGTGGAGGCCCGAGAGGAGTATAGAAAGTGTAGGGGGGGGTACTTAAAAAAAAAAAAGTAATTAGGAGAGCGAAGCGGGGACATGAAAAAGCACTGGCAGGCAAGATCCCAAGGCGTTTTATAAGTATATTAAGGGCAAGAGGATAACCAGGGAAAGAGTAGGACCCATTAAGGACCAAAGTGGCAATCAGTGTGTGGAGCCTGAGGACATAGATGAGGTTTTAAATGATTACTTTTCATCTGTGTTCACGATGGAGAAGGACGATGTAGGTGTAGCGATCAGGGAGGGGGATTGTGATATAGTTGAACATATTAGCATTGAAAGGGAGGTAGTATTAGCTGTTTTGGCAGGCTTAAAAGTGGATAAATCCCCAGTCCCAGGTGAGATCTATCCCAGGTTGTTATGTGAGGCAAGGGAGGAGATAGCAGGGACTCGGACACAAATTTTCAAATCCTCTCCAGCCACCCTCTGAGAGAAGAAATTCCTTCGCATCTCAGTTTTAAATATGTGCCCCCTTATTCTGTAATTATGTCCCCTAGTTCGAGATTCCCCCACTAGTGGAAACATCTTCTCAACATCTACCCTGTCGAGCCCCCTTAAAATCTTGTATGTTTCTCTCAGATCACCTCTCATTCTTCTAAACTCCAATGAATAAAGGCCTAACCTGTTTAGCCGTTCTTGATAAGACAACCCCTTCATCCCAGGAATCAGCCTAGTGAACCTTTTCTGAACTGCCTCCAATGCTAATATATCCTTCTTTAAATATGGGGACCAAAACTGTATGCCGTACTCCAGGTGTGGCCTCACCAATGCCCTGTACAGTTGTAACAAGACTTCCCTATTTTTAAAGTCTAACACCCTCGCAATAAACACCAAAATTCCATTTGCCTTCCTAATTACTTGCTGCACCTGCATGCTAACTTTTTGTGTTTCATGTACAAGAACACCCAGATCCCTCTGTACTGCAGTATTTTGTAGTCTTTCTCCATCTAAATAATAATTTGCCTTTTTATTCTTCCTACCAAAGTGGATTACCTCACACTTTCCCACATTGAACACCATCTGCCAAGTTTTTGCCCACTCATTTAACCTATCATTATCCCTTTGCAGATTTTTTGTGTCCTCATCACAACATGCCTTCCCAACTATTTTTGTATCGTCAGCAAATTTGGATACCCTACACTCTGTCCCTTCCTCGAAGTCATTAATATAGATAGTAAATAGTTGAGGCCCGAGGACCGATCCTTGTGGCACCCCACTAGTTCCAGCTTACCAACCTGAAAAAGACCTATTAATCCCGACTCTCTGCCTTCTGTATGTTCGTCAATCCTCAATCCATGCCAACATATTACCCCCAATACCCTGAGCTCCTATTTTATGCAATAACCTTTTATGTGGCACCTTATCCATCGCCTTCTGTAAATCCAAATACACAACATCTACTGGTTCACCTTTATCCACTCTGCTTGTTATATCCTCAAAGAACTCTAACAAATTTGGCAAACATGATTTCCCTTTTGTAAAACCATGTTGACTCTGTTTGACTGTGTTATGTTTTTCTAAATGACCTGCTATTTCTTCGTTAATCTCAAGCATTTGAGCATTTGAGACTCAAGCATTTTCCCAATGACTGATGTTAAACCAACTGGTGTATAGTTTCCTGCTTTCTGCCTCCCTCCTTTCTTGAATAAGGGTGTCACCTTAGCGGTGTTCCAATCCGCTGGTACCCTACCAGAATTCAGTGAGTTTTGGTATATTATGACCAATGCCTCCACTGTCTCTGCAGCCACTTCTTTTAAAACCCTTGGATTTAGGCCTTCAGGTCCTGGCGACTTGTCTGCCTTTAGTCCCATCAGTTTATCCAGCACCTTTTCCCTCGTGATAGTGATTGTTCCAAGTTCCTCCCTCCCATTTATACCTTGCTCATCTATTATTGTTGGGATGTTTCTCGTGTCCTCCACTGTGAAGACCGATGCAAAATATTGTTTTCAATTATCTGCCATTTCCCTTTTCCCTGTTATTAATTACCCTGTCTCATCCTCTAAGGGCCCCACACTTACTTTTGCTACTCTCTTCCTTTTAATATACCCATAGAAGCTCTTACTGTTTGTTTTTATATTTCTTGCCAATTTACTCTCATAATCAATTTTCTCCCTCTTTATTAGTTTTTTTAGTCATCAGCTGCTGGTTTCTAAAAACTTCCCAATCCTCTGGCCTACCACTTGTTTTCACTGTATTGTACGCCTTTGCTTTTGATTTGATACTCTCCTCAACTTCCTTTGTTCTCCACAGGTGGTTCATCGTTCTCATTGAGTCCTTCCTTCTGACTGGAATAAATGTTTGCTGAGTGTTACGAAATATCTGCTTAAACGTCAGCCACTGCTCATCCACTGACTTTCTGTGTAGTCTATTTTCCCAGCCCGCTTCAGACAACTCTTTCTTCATGCCTCTGTAATTGCCCTTGTTTAAGTTGAGGACACTGGTTTGAGACCCGAGTTGCTCACCCTCAAACTCAGTTTGAAATTCTACCATGGTGCACTTGTCCATAGATCACTGAAGGCAGCAGCACAGGTAGATAAGATGGTTGGGAAAGCATATTGGATACTTGCCTTTATTAGCCGAGACATAGAAAAAAAGAGCAGGGAGGTTATGATGGAACTGTATAAAATGTTAGTTAGGCCACAGCTGGAGTACTGTGTACAGTTCTGGGCACCACACTATAGGAAGGATGTGATTGCACTGGAGAGGGTGCAGAGGAGATTCACCAGGATATTGCCTGGGCTGGAGCATTTCAGCTATGAAGAGAGACTGAAAAGGCTAGGGTTGTTTTCCTTAGAGCAGAGAAGGCTGAGGGGGGACATGATTGAGGTATACAAAATTTTGATGGGCATTGATAGGTTAGATCGGAAGAAACTTTTTCCCTTAGCGGAGGGGTCAGTAACCAGGGGGCAGAGATTTAAGGCAAGGTGCAAGAGGTTTAGAGGGAATTTGAGGAAAAAGTTTTTCATCCAGAGGGTGGTGGGAATCTGGAACACACTGCCTGAAGAGGTGGTAGAGGCAGGAACCCTCGCAACATTTAAGAAGTATTTAGATGAGCACTTGAAACGCCATAGCTACGGGCCGAGTGCTGGAAAATGGGATTAGAATAGGTAGGTGCTTGATGGCCGGCACAGACACAATGGGTCGAAGGGCCTGTTTCTGTGCTGTATAACTCTACGACTCTATGACTATGACTCGACTCTTGTATGATTCCTTGGTGCAATATGACGTTCACATGTTCTGTCCCTACCTTTTATTTTCTGGTGACAATCAGCCTCATCAGTAAACCTGCGCTCTTACCTTCTCCTTTAACTTTGACTTCCTAATGGACCGAAGGGCCTCTTTCTGTGCTGTATAACTCTCTATGACTCTACCTCTGTTTGGGGCTCCCTCCCACAGAGTTTTGAGTAGCCATCTCATCCCATGTCCGTGAGGATCCATCCACACACTTTGGGGAATGGTGTGAAGATCTGAGGCAGCCTGGACTGGCAGAGGATGAAGGAGCCAGGGCAGCTGCCAGGAAAGTGAGCGCACACATGGAGGAAGCTATTGTTGTCATCGTAGACCAGCTGGACCAGCTGTGGGGGTGGAAGCACTTCCTGTTGTGCATCTCACTGGCCTGTCACTGAGTGCCTTGATGGCCACATGGGTGCAGTTGATGATGCCCTGCATGTGGGGGAATCCAGCGATGGAGGCGAAACCTAATGCCCTCTGTCCCTGTGAGACTGTATCTGTTGTGAAATGAATGTACTGTACAGCACTGGCAAAGAAGGCATCAGTGACCAGTGAGATGCCAGTGGTGTGCAGCTGTTTGCGAGATGTCACTGAGGTTTGCAGCTGATCTTTGTAAGGATCTAGAAACGAAGAAGTAGAAGGTCACAATGACTTTGACGGCTCCTGGCAGGGCATGGTGACCAGTGTTGCGAGGTGCCCGAGGTCTTCGGCGATGATCGCACAGATGTCGGTGTAAAACACTGGAGTACAGTACTGTTGGGGACAGATCTGTCACTGTATAACGCTGAGGTACAGTACTGGTGGGGACAGGTTTGTCATTGTAGAACATTGGGGTACAGTACTGGTGGGGACAGGTCTGTCACTGTATAACAGTGGGGTACAGTACTGGTGGGGACAGGTCTGTCACTAACACTGGGGTACAGTACTGGTTGGGACAGGTTTGTCACTGTATAACATTGGGGTACAGTACTGGTGGGAACAGGTCTGTCACTGTATAACACTGGGGGACAGTACTGGTGGGAACAGGTCTGTCACTGTATAACAGTGGTACAGTACTGGTGGGGACAGGTCTGTCACTGTGTAACACTGGGGTACAGTACTGGTGGTGACAGGTCTGACACTGTATAACACTGGGGTACAGTACTGGTGGGGACAGGTCTGTCACTAACACTGGGGTACAGTACTGGTTGGTACAGGTCTGTCACTGTGTAACACTGGAGTACAGTACTGTTGGGGACAGGTCTGTCACTGTATAACACTGGGGTACAGTACTGGTGGTGACAGGTCTGACACTGTATAACACTGGGGTACAGTACTGGTGGGGACAGGTCTGTCACTAACACTGGGGTACAGTACTGGTGGTGACAGGTCTGACACTGTATAACATTGGGGTACAGTACTGGTGGGGACAGGTCTGTCACTGTATAACAGTGGTACAGTATTGATGGGGACAGGTCTGTCACTGTGTAACACTGGTACAGTACTGGTGGGGACAAGTCTGTCACTGTATAACACTGGGGTACAGTACTGGTGGGGACAGGTCTGTCACTGTATAACACTGGTACAGTACTGGTGTGGATAGGTCTGTCACTGTATAACGCTGGGGTACAGTACTGGTGGGGTACAGTACCAGTTCCGAAGAAGGGTCACTGACCCGAAACGTTAACTCTGCTTCTCTTTCCACAGATGCTTTGCCAGACCTGCTGAGTGGTTCCAGCATTTCTTGTTTTTATTACAGTACAGGTGGGGACTGGTTTGTCACTGTATAACATTGCGGTACAGTACTGGTTGGGACAGGTTTGTCACTGTATGACACTGAGGTACAGTACTGGTTGGGACAGGTTTGTCACTGTATAACATTGCGGTACAGTACTGGTGGGGACTGGTTTGTCACTGTATAACACTGAGGTACAGTACTGGTGGGGACTGGTTTGTCACTGTATAACACTGAGGTACAGTACTGGTGGGGACTGGTTTGTCACTGTATAACATTGCGGTACAGTACTGGTTGGGACAGGTTTGTCACTGTATAACATTGCGGTACAGTACTGGTGGGGACTGGTTTGTCACTGTATAACACTGAGGTACAGTACTGGTGGGGACTGGTTTGTCACTGTATAACACTGGGGTACAGTACTGGTGGGGACTGGTTTGTCACTGTATAACATTGCGGTACAGTACTGATGGGGACTGGTTTGTCACTGTATAACATTGCGGTACAGTACTGGTGGGGACTGGTTTGTCACTGTATAACACTGGGGTACAGTACTGGTGGGGACTGGTTTGTCACTGTATAACATTGCGGTACAGTACTGGTGGGGACTGGTTTGTCACTGTATAACATTGCGGTACAGTACTGGTGGGGACTGGTTTGTCACTGTATAACACTGAGGTACAGTACTGGTGGGGACTGGTTTGTCACTGTATAACACTGGGGTACAGTACTGGTGGGGACTGGTTTGTCACTGTATAACACTGGGGTACAGTACTGGTGGGGACTGGTTTGTCACTGTATAACATTGCGGTACAGTACTGGTTGGGACAGGTTTGTCACTGTACAACACTGGGGGACAGTACTGGTGGGGACTGGTTTGTCACTGTATAACACTGGGGTACAGTACTGGTGGGGACTGGTTTGTCACTGTATAACATTGCGGTACAGTACTGGTTGGGACAGGTTTGTCACTATCACATTGGGGTACAGTACGGGTGGGGACTGGTTTGTCACTGTATAACATTGGGGTACAGTACTGGTGGGGACTGGTCTGTCACTGTATAACATTGGGGTACAGTACTGGTTGGGACAGGTTTGTCACTGTTTAACATTGGGGTACAGTACTGGTTGGGACAGGTTTGTCACTGTATAACATTGGGGTACAGTACTGGTGGGGACAGGTCTGTCACTGTATAACATTGGGGTACAGTACTGTGGGGACAGGTTTGTCACTGTATAACACTTGGGTACTCTTGGCAGCACACTGGCGCAGTGGTTAGTACCGCAGCCTCACAGCTCCAGCGACCCGGATTCAGTTCTGGGTGCTGCCTGTGTGGAGTTTGCAGTTCTCCCTGTGACTGTGTGGGTTTCCGCCAGGTGCTCCGGTTTCCTCCCACAGCTAAAGACTTGCAGGTTGATCGGTAAATTGGCCATTGTAAATTGCCCTTAGTGTGGGTGGGTGGTAGGAGAATGGTGGGGATGTGGTAGGGAATATGGGATTAATGTAGGATTCGTATAATATGGGTGGGTGTTGGTCGGCACAGACTCGGGCCGAAGGGCCTTTTTCAGTGCTGTATCTCTCTATGGTGGGGACAGGTCTGGATAACACTGGGGTACAGTACTTTGGGGACAGGTCTGTCACTATAATTAGATAAACTAGCTCCCAGTATCTCAACACGTGAGCTTCAGTTCCTCGTTACTCCTCTAACTGATACTGAACATGAACCCTCAGTCCTTGCCCAGTGCTGCCGGACTCTTTTAGTCCCAGTTTTACAAACTGGATAACTTGCTCAATCTTCTTTCTGAAGTATGGAGAGATCACTAGTACATTTGAAAAAAAATCTAATTATGAATTAAAGAATGAGGGAAGCAAAAGAACTGGAAACTGTTGTGAGAAAGCCTCTTTCATGATGGACGGAAACAGATATCAACACTTGCCCACTTGTCCAGTCTGTTCTGCTCCCATTAAATCAAACAAAATACCATAGCACTGAATTGATGGGGTAACTGCTGGTGTTGGTAAAGCTTTCTCTGTGCTGTCCCGAGCTTGTGATTGGCAGAGAGACTGTTTTGTGCAAGAGCTCCTTGTAAGTGGAACATTCTGATCAGGAACACACTACTCTGCTTCATGTACTGCTGAATGCTAATCTATTTCTCTTTCTCTTAATTTGTTTTGCAGAATTTGGAGTGGCCACACTGGTGCTTTTGTCATTTATTTAGCACTTTAACAGCCTTGGTACATTTTCAATTTAGGTCTTGAATGTTACTTTGGGAGCCTTCTGTTGATCCCTCTACTGATTGGCTCTGTTTGTGTGTCTGCTGATATTTCCTTTTCAGAATTCATGCTCTCCGTATTTCAAAAGCTTATTATGAATCTTCATTTTTCTAATATCAGGCCTTCAGTTGATTAAAGGGTTTGGAGCTACTGATACAGGTGGGGAAGCTGAGTTCAATCCAATAATCCATTGTGCTTTTCTGCCTTGGAAAGCTGACCTTAAGTGCAGGAATAGAATAGTTTTTGGTATTAAGATTTGCAGCTTGGTGTTGCTGTTCTTGGGCCTGGGAATGTGTGGTGGCTAAATGCTAAATCAAGACCAGAAGAAAGAGAGGAAGTAAAGGTGTAACATAGATTGCCTGGGCCCTTTCTTTGCCTCAGTAAGTTTTTGAAAACAGAGGCAAGAAATAACCTTCCAGCACATCACGCCTGTCCCATCGGGTCAACACAGCAACCGTGTACACCAGGCTCCCCTCCAGCCTCCTGGGAGACACAGCAATCGTGTACACCAGGCTCCCCTCCAGCCTCCTGGGAGACACAGCAACCGTGTACACCAGGCTCCCCTCCAGCCTCCTGGGAGATACAGCAATCGTGTACACCAGGTTCCCCTCCAGCCTCCTGGGAGACACAGCAATCGTGTACACCAGGCTCCCCGCCAGCCTCCTGGGAGACACAGCAATCGTGTCCACCAGGCTCCCCTCCAGCCTCCTGGGAGACACAGCAATCGTGTACACCGGCTCCCCTCCAGCCTCCTGGGAGACACAGCAACCGTGTACACCAGGCTCCCCTCCAGCCACCTGGGAGACACAGCAATCGTGTACACCAGGCTCCCCTCCAGCCTCCTGGGAGATACAGCAATCGTGTACACCAGGCTCCCCTCCAGCCTCCTGGGAGACACACCAATCGTGTACACCAGGCTCCCCTCCAGCCTCCTGGGAGACACAGCAATCGTGTACACCAGGCTCCCCTTCGGCCACTTCGGAGATGCAGCAATCATGTACACAAGGCTCCCCTGTGGTTTCCTGAGAAATACAGCAACTGTGTACACCAGGCTCCCCTCTGGTCTCCTGGGAGATACAGCAACCGTGTACACCAGGCTCCCCTCTGGTCTCCTGGGAGATACAGCAACTGTGTACACCAGGCTCCCCTCCAGTCTCCTCGGAGACACAGCACAGCAAACATTTTGTGTCCCTAGAACGTTTGAGGAAAGGTATATGCAGTGGGCTCTTAGACTTTCAGGGCTGTGACCTCTCTCTCTCTCTTTGGCCTCCTTGTCTCGAGAGACAATGGATAAGTGCCGAGAGGTGGTCAGTGGTTTGTGAAGCAGCGCCTGGAGTGGCTAGAAAGGCCAATTCTAGAGTGACAGACTCTTCCACAGGCGCTGCAGATAAAATTGGTTAACGGGGCTGTTACACACTTGGCTCTCTCCTTGCGCTTCTGTCTTTTTTCCTGCCAACAGCTAAGTCTCTTCGACTCGCCACTCTTTAGCCCCGCCTTTTTGGCTGTCCACCAGCTCTGGCGATCGCTGGCAACTGACTCCCACAACTTGTGGTCAATGTCAGAGGACTTCATGTCGCGTTTGCAGATGTCTTTAAAGCGGAGACATGGACGGCCGGTGGGTCTGATACCAGTGACAAGCTCGCTGTACAATGTGTCCTTGGGGATCCTGCCATCTTCCATGCGGCTCACATGGCCAAGCCATCTCGAGCGCCGCTGGCTCAGTAGGGTGTGCATGCTGGTGATGTTGGCCACCTTGAGGACCTCTGCGTTGAAGATACAGTCAAGCCACCTGATGCCAAGGATTCTCTGGAGGCAGCGAAGATGGCATGAATTGAGACGTTGCTCTTGGCTGACATACGTCGTCCAGGCCTCGCTGCCGTAGAGCAAGGTACTGAGGACACAGGCTTGATACACTCGGACGTTTGTGTTCCGTGTCAGTGCGCCATTTCCCACACTGTCTTGGCCAGTCTGGACATAGCAGCAGACGCCTTTCCCATGCGCTTGTTGATTTCTGCATCGAGAGACAGGTTACTGGTGATATTTGAGCCTAGGTAGGTGAACTCTTGAACCACTTCCAGAGTGTGGTCGCCAATATTATGGATGGAGCATTTCTGATGTCCTGTCTCATGATCGTTTTCTTGAGGCTGATGGTTAGGCCAAATTCGTTGTAGGCAGCCGCAATCCTGTCGATGAGTCTCTGCAGACACTCTTCTGTGTGGGATGTTAATGCAGCATCGTCAACAAAGAGGAGTTCCCTGATGAGGACCTTCCGCACTTTGGTCTTCACTCTAAGACGGGCAAGGTTGAACAACCTGCCATCTGATCTTGTGTGGAGGAAAATTCCTCCTTCTGAAGAGTTGAATGCATGTGAGAGCAGCAGGGAGAAGAAGATCCCAAACAGTGTAGGTACGAGAACACAGCCCTGTTTCACGCCACTCAGGATAGGAAAGGGGTCTGATGAGGCACCGCTATGCTGAATTGTGCCTTTCATATTGTCATGGAATGAGGTGATGATACTTCGTAGCTTTGGTGGACATCCGATCTTTGCTAGTAGTCTGAAGAGACCATGTCTGCTGATGAGGTCAAAGGCTTTGGTGAGATCTATGAAAGCAATGTAGAGGGGCATCTGCTGTTCGTGGCATTTCTCCTGTAGCTGGCGAAGGGAGAACAGCATGTTAATGGTGGATCTCTCTGCTCGAAAGCCACACTGTGCCTCAGGGTAGACACACTCAGCCAGCTTCTGGAGCCTGTTTAAAATGACTCGAGCGAAGACTTTCCCCACTATGCTGAGCAGGGAGATTCCATGGTAGTTGTTGCAGTCACTGCGGTCATCCTCGTTCTTGTAGAGGATGATGATATTGGCACCGCGCTTGTCCTGTGCCCTTAGACTTTTAGGCCTGTGACCTAGTTCTCCTCAATGGCTGAGAGTGAAATCATCACTTGGTATGGAATGAGCCACAGAGAGACTAATAGGATCCTACGTTCGGTGTTTTCACTTGAGGGAGCATTAGAACTGTAGTGATTGGTATCAGGGACTGTAGGTTGAGAGGGTTCACTGATCGCTGTCCATTACGTGCTCCCCCTCCCAACCCCATGTCTGGCTGCGAGCGGGCTGAGCAGTGTTGCCTTCTCTGCTTGAACAGCATGTCCAGATTCACAATTGATGAAGTTGGATGAAGTGCTGCTAATGTAATCCAATATGAGTCAGAGCACTGAGAGAGGAGGAAGATAATAACAGTGTGGGGTCGTGCGAGAAATGGAGATCACGTGGGATGCCTGCCACATTCTCCTGTCTATTTTTGACATGTCGTTGGGGTCAAGACTAGTGTGCGTGGGTTCAAAGTGTGAGGTCAGCCAAATGATGCAAGATAGTGAGAATACAATAACTTGACTAACACACGACATAAGCTGTTTCAAAACGAGAAGGAATGGTTGAAAATCTTCACTGGCCTTATCAACATGTTGTGAGAAACAATTTCTGACCGAAGTCAAACGAGGAATGATCCTCTCCAGAGGAAGGGCAAAGCAGGAATTGAAAAGTGCCGCATGGTAATGTGTGCTCAGCCTTTTGGAAACGCAAATCTGTTTAATGCTCCAACAATTTGTTACCCACAGTGTGACATTGCTTTTAATCTGTGATGTGACACAGCCACAGATAAAGTTGCCTGAGCAGGAAAGGGGTCTGTGCTGCTGTAACTGGCACTGAAACAATAACGCATTCTGAGAGATCCACCTGGATAAAGCCATCTATAAATCTGTCTAAAACCAGCAGTGCTGTCTCTTCTCGGTGTCATCAGATGGTTTGAAGACTGGTTGGCATCCTTCCATCTTTGAAAGATGATGGACACGCAGCAAATAATCCATTTAGGTGGGGCGTCTTCTCTTGGTGCATCTGTGCTGATGGCTGCGAAGGCCAATCCTCGAGAGGCAGGTTCTTCCACAAGTGCTACTTGTGAAGAACAAAGAACAAAGAAAATTACAGCACAGGAACAGGCCCTTCGGCCCTCCAAGCCTGCGCTGATCCAGATCCTCTCTCTAAACATGACGCCTATTTTCTAAGGGTCTGTATCTCTTTACTTCCTGCCCATTCATGTATCTGTCTAGATACATCTTAAAAGACGCTATCGTGCCCGCGTCTACCACCTCCGCTGGCAACGCGTTCCAGGCACCCTCTGCGTAAAGAACTTTCCACGCATATCCACCCTAAACTTTTCCCCTCTCCCTTTGAACTCGTGACCCCTAGTAATTGAATCCCCCACTCTGGGGGAAAAAGCTTCTTGCTATCCACCCTGTCTATACCTCTCATGATTTTGTACACCTCAATCAGGTCCCCCCTCAACCTCCGTCTTTCTAATGAAAATAATCCTAATCTACTCAACCTCTCTTCATAGCTAGCGCCCTCCATACCAGGCAACATCCTGGTGAACCTCCTCTGCACCCTCTCCAAAGCATCTACATCCTTTTGGTAATGTGGCGACCAGAACTGCATGCAGTATTTCAAATGTGGCCAAACCAAAGTCTTATACAACTGTAACATGACCTGCCAACCCTTGTACTCAATACCCCGTCCGATGAAGGAAAGCATGCCGTATGCCTTCTTGACCACTCTATTGACCTGCGTTGCCACCTTCAGGGAACAATGGACCTGAACACCCAAATCTCTCTGTACATCAATTTTCCCCAGGACTTTTCCATTTACTGTATAGTTCACTCTTGAATTGGATCTTCCAAAATGCATCACCTCGCATTTACCCTGATTGAACTCCATCTGCCATTTCTCTGCCCAACTCTCCAGTCTATCTATATTCTGCTGTATTCTCTGACAGTCCCCTTCACTATCTGCTACTCCACCAATCTTAGTGTCGTCTGCAAACTTGCTAATCAGACCACCTATACTTTCCTCCAAATCATTTATGTATATCACAAACAACAGTGGTCCCAGCATGGATCCCTGTGGAACACCACTGGTCACACGTCTCTATTTTGAGAAACTCCCTTCCACTGCTACTCTCTGTCTCCTGTTGCCCAGCCAGTTCTTTATCCATCTAGCTAGTACACCCTGGACCCCATGCGCCTTCACTTTCTCCATCAGCCTACCATGGGGAACCTTATCAAACGCCTTACTGAAGTCCATGTATACGACATCGACAGCCCTTCCCTCATCAATCAACTTTGTCACTTCCTCAAAGAATTCTATTAAGTTGGTAAGACATGACCTTCCCTGCACAAAACCATGTTGCCTATCACTGATAAGCCCATTTTCTTCCAAATGGGGATAGATCCTATCCCTCAGTATCTTCTCCAGCAGCTTCCCTACCACTGACGTCAGGCTCACCGGTCTATAATTACCTGGATTATCCCTGCTACCCTTCTTAAACAAGGGGACAACATTAGCAATTCTCCAGTCCTCCGGGACCTCACCCGTGTTTAAGGATGCTGCAAAGATATCTGTTAAGGCCCCAGCTATTTCCTCTCTCGCTTCCCACAGTAACCTGGGATAGATCCCATCCGGACCTGGGGACTTGTCCACCTTAATGCCTTTTCGAATACCCAACACTTCCTCCCTCCTTATGCCGACTTGACCTCGAGTAATCAAACATCTGTCCCTAACCTCAACATCCGTCATGTCCCTCTCCTTGGTGAATACCGATGCAAAGTACTCGTTTAGAATCTCACCCATTTTCTCTGACTCCGCGCATGGGCGGCACAGTGGCGCAGTGGTTAGCACCGCAGCCTCACAGCTCCAGCGACCCGGGTTCAATTCCGGGTACTGCCTGTGTGGAGTTTGCAAGTTCTCCCTGTGTCTGCGTGGGTTTCCTCCGGGTGCTCCGGTTTCCTCCCACATGCCAAAGACTTGCAGGTTGATAGGTAAATTGGCCATTAGAAATTGCCCCTAGTATAGGTAGATGGCAGGGAAATATATAGGGATAGGTGGGGATGTGATAGGAATGTAGGATTAGTGTAAACGGGTGGTTGATGGTCGGCACAGACTCGGTGGGCCGAAGGGCCTGTTTCAGTGCTGTATCTCTAAACTAAACTAAACAAATAAGGCGTGGGCGGCACAGTGGCGCAGTGGTTAGCACCGCAGCCTCACAGCTCCAGCGACCCGGGTTCAATTCTGGGTACTGACTGTGTGGAGTTTGCAAGTTCTCCCTGTGTCTGCGTGGGTTTCCTCCGGGTGCTCCGGTTTCCTACCACAAGCCGAAAGACTTGCAGGTTGATAGGTAAATTGGCCATTATAAATTGCCCCTAGTGTAGGTAGGTGGTAGGGAAATATCGGGACAGGTGGGGATGTGGTAGGAATATGGGATTAGTGTAGGATTAGTATAAATGGGTGGTTGATGGTCGGGACAGACTCGGTGGGCCGAAGGGCCTGTTTCAGTGCTGTATCTCTAAACTAAACTGTAACTTTCCTCCTTTGTCCTTGAGTGGGCCAATCCTTTCTCTAGTTACCCTCTTGCTCCTTCTATATGAATAAAAGGCTTTGGGATTTTCCTTAACCCTGTTTGCTAAAGATATTTCATGACCCCTTTTAGCCCTCTTAATTCCTCGTTTCAGATTGGTCCTGCATTCCCGATATTCTCTCAAAGCTTCGTCTTTCTTCAGCCTCCTTGACCTTATGTACGCTTCCTTTTTCCTCTTCGCTAGTCTCACAATTTCACCTGTCATCCATGGTTCCCTAATCTTGCCATTTCTATCCCTCATTTTCACAGGAACATGTCTCTCCTGCACGCTAATCAACCTCTCTTGAAAAGCCTCCCACATATCAAATGTGGATTTACCTTCAAAGAGCTGCTCCCAATCTACATTCCCCAGCTCCTGCCAAATTTCGGTATAGTTGGCCTTCCCCCAATTTAGCACTTTTCCTTTCGGACCACTCTCATCTTTGTCCATGAGTATTCTGAAACTTACGGAATTGTGATCACTATTCCCAAAGTAGTCCCATACTGAAACTTCAAATACCTGGCCGTGCTCATTTCCCAACACCAGGTCCAGTATGGCCCCTTCCCGAGTTGGACTATTTACATACTGCTCTAGAAAACCCTCCTGGATGCTCCTCACAAATTCTGCTCCATCTAGACCTCTAACACTAAGTGAATCCCAGTCAATGTTGGGAAAATTAAAATAATCTATCACCACCACCCTGTTGCTCCTACATCTTTCCATAATCTGTTTACATATTTGTACCTCTATCTCACGCTCGCTGTTGGGAGGCCTGTAGTACAGCCCCAACATTGTTACCGCACCCTTCCTATTTCTGAGTTCTGCCCGTATTGCCTCACTGCTCGAGTCCTCCATAGTGCCCTCCTTCAGCACAGCTGTGATATCCTCTTTGACCAGTAATGCAACTCCTCCACCCCTTTTACCTCCCTCTCTATCCCGCCTGAAGCATCGATATCCTGGGATATTTAGTTGCCAATCATGCCCTTCCCTCAACCAAGTCTCCGTAATAGCAATAACATCATACTCCCAGGTACTAATCCAAGCCCTAAGTTCATCTGCCTTACCTACTACACTTCTTGCATTAAAACAAATGCACCTCAGACCACCAGTCCCTTTGCGTTCATCATCTGCTCCCTGTCTACTCTTTCCGTTAGTCACGCCGACTTCATTATCTAGTTCCTTACAGGCTTTAGTCACTACCTCCTTACTGTCCACTGACCTCCTCATTTGGTTCCCATCCCCCTGCCACATTAGTTTAAACCCTCCCCAACAGCGTTAGCAAAAGCACCCCCAAGGACATTGGTTCCAGTCCAGCCCAGGTGTAGACCGTCAAATTTGTAATAGTCCCACCTCCCCAGAACCGGTCCCAATGTCCCAAAAATCTGGACCCCTCCCTCCTGCACCATCTCTCAAGCCACGCATTCATCCTGACTATTCTTTCATTTCTACTCTGACTATCACGTGGCACTGGTAGCAATCCTGAGATTACTACCTCTGAGGTCCTGCTTTTTAACTTGGCTCCTAACTCCCTCAACTCTGCTTGTAGGACCTCATCCCGTTTTTTACCTATATCATTGGTGCCTATGTGCACAACAACAACTGGCTTTTCACCCTCCCCTTTCAGAATGTTCTGCAGCCGATCTGAGACATCCCTGACCCGTGCACCTGGGAGGCAACATACCATTCGGGAGTCTCGTTTTCGACCACAGAACCGCCTATCTACTCCCCTTGCAATCGAATCCCCTATGACTATAGCCCTTCCACTCTTTTTCCCGCCCTTCCAAACAGCAGAGCCAGCCACGGTGCCATGAACCTGGCTACTGCTGCCTTCCCCTGGTGAGCCATCTCCCTCAACAGTATCCAAAACGGTATACCTGTTTTGGAGGGAGATGACCGCAGGGGACTCCTGCGCTGCCTTCCTGCTCTTTCTCTGCCTTTTGGTCACCCATTCCCTTTCTCCCTCAGCAATCCTAATCTGCGGTGTGACCAATTCGCTAAACGTGCTATCCACGACCTCCTCAGCAATGCGGATGCTCCAAAGTGAGTCCATCCGCAGCTCCAGAGCCGTCATGCGGTCTAACAAGAGCTGCAGCTGGACACACTTCCAGCACGTGAAGGAGTCAGGGACATCAGCCGTGTCCCTGAGCTCCCACATTGAGCAAGAGGAGCATAACACGGGTCTGAGATCTCCTGCCATTTTTAATCTTAAGCTTAACTTAGATAAATGAAAAAGGAACGAAAAGTTTTTACCAATCACACGAAAAAAAAAAATAGAAAAAGCTTTATCTTATCTGCACACCACCGAGTCCTTTTTTTTTGGTTAGAGGAGGAGGGCGGGTGGGAGACACTGCAGGTGTAGTGTCTCGGGTTCAGCCGCTGCCCAAATATATAGGACTTACTTACCCAGCAGCCACCTCGCTCTCCCTGTCGCCGCTGCAAAAAGAAACTGCCGAAACAAAAAGGTAAGTTTATATAAATTGTAAACTCACTTACCCAGCTGCCACGTGATGCTGTGAGTTGTTGTTTTTGGCTTTGGTGCATGTTGCCAAGCTGCTGTAGCAACTGATCATCGTGGCAGTGCATGCCCGTCCACAGGATGTGTCGCCATTTCCCTCTTTTGCCAGCTAGTGACTCCCCGGTGCGATATTTGATATTTAGGGCCTTCATGTCACATTTGCAAGCATCCCGAAAGTGGAGCTTTGGATGCCCCACTGGTCACCTGGCCCTAGCTACCTCACCATACGGAAGGTCCTTAGGAATGCAACTATCTTCCATCCTACAGACCTGTCTGATACACAAAGCCATCTCTGTTTGATTAGTGCCAACACACTTGGGAGCTCTGTCTTTGAGAGAACTGCCACATTTGTGATCCTTTCCTGCCAGGAAATACCCTTAATGTGCAGCAGACAGCGAACATGGAAATTATTGAGCTGCTTTTCCTGGTAGCAGTATAACACTGGGGTACAGTACTGGTAGGTACAGGTCTGTCACTGTTTCACACTGGGGTACAGTACTGATGGGGACAGGTCTGTCGCTTTATAACACTGGGGTACAGCACTGTTGGGTACAGGTCTGTCACTATATAAAACTGGGGTACAGTACTGGTGTGGATAGGTCTGTCACTGTATAACACTGGGGTACAGTACTGGTGGGGACAAGTCTGTCACTGTATAACACTGGGGTACAGTGCTGGTGGATACAGCTTATAGTACCACTGTGTGGAATAAACGAGAGAACATTGGATTGTATTTTTTCTTGCTACGAAGACTGCAGGATGCTGCCAGGAAAGTGTATCATGTTTTCTTTCTTACTTGTGTGGGGTTGTGTGGCCATGGGGGTGTGTTACTTTCTGTAGCTGCTCTTCATGCTTTAACCCAGACAAGTTTATGTACTTTCATTGATCTCACCAAAGCCTTTGACCTCGTCAGCAGACGTGGTCTCTTCAGACTACTAGAAAAGATTGGATGCCCATCAAAGCTACTAAGTATCATCACCTCATTCCATGACAATATGAAAGGCACAATTCAACATGGTGGCTCCTCATCAGAGCCCTTTCCTATCCTGAGTGGCGTGAAACAGGGCGGTGTTCTCGCACCCACACTTTTTGGGATTTTCTTCACATGCGTTCAAGCCCTCTCAAGAAGGAATTTTCCTCCACACGAGATCAGGGGGCAGGTTGTTCAACCTTGCCCGTCTAAGAGCGAAGTCCAAAGTACGGAAAGTCCTCATCAGGGAACTCCTCTTTGCTGACGATGCTGCTTTAACATCTCACACTGAAGAGTGCCTGCAGAGTCTCATTGACAGGTTTGCGGCTGCCTGCAATGAATTTGGCCTAACCATCAGCCTCAAGAAAACGAACATCATGGGGCAGGACGTCAGAAATGCTCCATCCATCAATATTGGCGTCCACGCTCTGGAAGTGGTTCAAGAGTTCACCTACCTAGGCTCAACTATCACCAGTAACCTGTCTCTAGATGCAGAAATCAACAAGCGCATGGGAAAGGCTTCTACTGCTACGACCAGACTGGCCAAGAGAGTGGGGGAAAATGGCGCACTGACACGGAACACAAAAGTCCGAGTGTATCAAGCCTGTGTCCTCAGTACCTTGCTCTATGGCAGCGAGGCCTGGACAACGTATGTCAGCCAAGAGCGACGTCTCAATTCATTCCATCTTCGCTGCCTCTGGAGAATACTTGGCATCAGGTGGCAGGACCGTATCTCCAACACAGAAGTCCTCGAGGCGGCCAACATCCCCAGCTTGTACACACTACTGAGTCAGCGGCGCTTGAGATGGCTTGGTCATGTTAGCCGCATGGAAGATGGCAGGATCCCTAAGGACGCCTTGTACAGCGAGCTCGCCACTGGTATCAGACCCACCGGCCGTCCATGTCTCCGCTTTAAAGACGTCTGCAAACGCGACATGAAATCCTGTGACATTGCTCACAAGTCGTGGGAGTCAGTTGCCAGCGTTCGCCAGAGCTGGCGGGCAGCCATAAAGACGGGGCTAAAATGTGGCGAGTCGAAGAGACTTAGCAGTTGGCAGGAAAAAAGACAGAGGCGCAAGGAGAGAGCCAACTGTGCAACAGCCCCGACAAACACATTTCTCTGCAGCACCTGTGGAAGAGTCTGTCACTCTAGAATTGGCCTTTATAGCCACTCCAGGCGCTGCTTCACAAACCACTGACCACCTCCAGGCGCGTATCCATTGTCTCTCGAGATAAGGAGGCCAAAGAAGAAGATCTTAATGCTTTAACCCAGACAAGTATATGTACTCAGATGTGATCACACAGCAGGTAACATGCAATAACAAGTATATTGTTCACCAAACCTTGAGGGCCGCAGGCTCCAATGAGTCAGTTTGTAGAAAGGTAACAGCAGCAATCCTTAACTCATTGATGACGAAGCTTTGACACCTTTCTGATTAAAGCATAATGGAGTGATCATGTGTTTGAAAGTGGACAAGGCACAGCTGGGAACAGGGCTTTCACCATCTTGAAGCTCATTGGTGTACGTGCACGCTGTGACCCATGGCCCACACAGCCTAAGCACACCATTGCTTTTTGTGCTTTTTTCCAACTCTCTGGTTTGTCCTGTTTGTACTTTATATGCCTGGACGTTTGGAAAGGGCTTGTCTTAAATAAATCCAACATCAGAACATCAAGATGTGTTGCTATTGCAAAGGAAAGTGAGAGGGGATTTATACACGCGACTCCAGGGCTGAGCAGTAAGTAATTTGTTTCTGTTTCCTCGGGTGAATGGTGACTCAGCATCAGAGAGTCAAATGAAGACTAATACCAAAGCAAAATACTGTGGATGCTGGAAATCTGAAACACAAACAGAAAATGCTGGAAATACTCAGCAGGTCAGGCAGTGTCTGTGGAGAGAAAAACAGTTAACGTTTCTGGTCAGAAGGTCATCGACCTGAAACGTTAACTCTTTTTCTCTACACACATGCTGCCTGACCTGCTGTGTATTTCCAGCATTTTCTGTTTTTGAGTAAAATGAACAGTTGAGTGCACTCTCAATCATCTGTCCCACTTTCTGGACTTTGAACAGATCAGGTTCCACTTGACAAAACTACCACATTGGCACCCCTCACAGACGGGTGCTGAAATTTGCTGTTGGGGATTGGGGTCTGATGTTATCCCCTTAAATCTGCACTCCTCTGGTATGCTGCTGTGGTATATGGATGAAATTAATGACAAACAACAACAGATCCAAAGCTGGTAATCTGAAACGTAAACAGAAAATGCTGGAAACACTCAGCAGGTCAGTCTGCAACTGTGAAGAGAACTGGACGAAAGGTCTACACTTGAAAAGTTAACACATCTGTTCTCTCCACAGGCACTGACCAACATGAAAAAGTTTGATTGTTTCCTGTGTAAGGTCCGTTTCAAAGTTTGAATGTTTTGCTTTCTTCAAACACCATTTTTAAAATTTGTTCTTCGGATGTGGGCACCATTGGCAAAACAACATTTATAAACATCAGAACAGGGTGAGGCCATTCAGCCCCTCGAGACTGTTCCACCATTATTTCAGGTCATAACTGATCTATATCTTAACTCCATTTACCCGCTTTAGTTCCATAGCCCTTAATACCCTTACCCAACACAAATCTATAAATCTCAGTGTTGAAATTTTCACTTGCCCCCTCAGCCTCAGCAGCTTTTTGGGGGAGAGAGTTCCAGATTTCCACTGCCCTTTGTGTGAAGAAGTGCTTCCTGACATTATAACTGAACGGCCTCGCTCTCAATTTATTGCCCATCTCTAGACGTCCTGAGAAGGTGGTGGGCCTTCTGCTTGAACCAGTGCAATCCCTGCAGATCCTCCAGAGCTGTCGTTGTATAGGTGGGGAGGGGGGGATGGTGCTAAATGTCAGCTTCAGTTTGGATTCAGGTTAATATTAAGTGCCACTATGGCTCTGGTCTTGGGATCAGTCAAACACCTGCAAAGACTGGGCAGCACGATTTATCTGCTGTCATAATGTGCTCAAATTCCTATCCCAGATTTGATTCATTTCTGCCTCTCTACCTGCCTCCATGGGTTATTTCCAGTCCCAGAAAAACAGGTGGAGAAGGGGAGGTGCCATGTCATTCCAGCTGAACTTTTGTGCGGTATTTTGGCATAAACCCTCTGGAACTCTTGAAGCTGCTCACGAATGTGTCACTCACAGGATGCAATCCAGCAGGCTTGTCTCCACTCCAGATTTTTGCATTTACATAGGGCACAGTCACTTGTACAGATCAGAGCAAACAATTCCAAAAGAACCTGAAGCAAACCACACCCATTGTATAATTAGCACTTTACAAAGGGTGTATTGCCTGCTGATAGCAGCTCACCACGTGAGAGCAGTGCCTCAGCCTGATCTGTACACTTGAGAATGAAGGGGTTCGCTGTGTCTTGACACCTCAGAATCTGAAGGTCCCTGGACGTTGCCAGCTACAGTTTCTGACAGATTGATCGTTTATGGTTAGCTGTGCCATCTAAAATTGATGGTGCCAGCTATTGGGCTGGGCTAACAGAGAGACTACCAGTCTTTACTGTATCACAGGGCTGGAACTGATGATATTTATTGAGGCACTGTGCTATAAGATAGTAAAACTGTACTGAGGCACTGTGAGACAGTATTATAGAACATCAGTACTTTAAAATAGTGAATTTGTTGGCTTTTTTAAGTTCTACGCAAACACGACATGAAGTCCTGTGACATTGACCACAAGTGGTGGGAGTCAGTTGCCAGTGATCACCAGAGCTGGCGGACAGCCATAAAATAAAGGTGGGGCTAAAGAGTGGCGAGTCGAAGAGACTTAGCTGTTGGCAGGAAAAAAGACAGAAGTGCAAGGAGAGAGCCAACTGTGTAACAGCCCTGACAACCAATTTTATCTGCAGCGCCTGTGGAAGAGTCTGTCACTCTAGAATTGGCCTTTATAGCCACTCCAGGCGCTGCTTCACAAACCACTGACCACCTCCAGGCGCTTACCCAAGGTCTCTCGAGACAAGGAGGCCAAAGAAGAAGAAAACTGTTTGCCAAAATATAGCCAAGACATGATTTTGACCTTTGAGATCTCTGAATAACGGCGGAATGCCATGACTTCATCTCAACAATCTGTGTTGTTCACATTCTTCTCATCTTTTCCTCTTAGATTGTGCCGATGAATGAAGCCTTGGATGTGGAAAGGGTGTTTCATCTTGTGGGAGAATCTAGAAATAGGGGTCACTGTTTAAAAATAAGGGGCCGCCCATTTAAGACAGAGATGAGAAATTTTTTCTCTCAGGGAGAACCAACTTAATAGAATTCTTTGAGGAAGTGACAAAGTTGATTGATGAGGGAAGGGCTGTAGATGTCATATACATGGACTTCAATAAGGCGTTTGATAAGGTTCCCCATGGTAGGCTGATGGAGAAAGTGAAGGCGCATGGGGTCCAAGGTGTACTAGCGAGATGGATAAAGAACTGGCTGGACAACAGGAGACAGAGAGTAGCAGTGGAAGGGAGTTTCTCAAAATGGAGACGTGTGACCAGTGGTGTTCCACAGGGATCCGTGCTGGGACCACTGTTGTTTGTGATATACATAAATGATTTTGAGGAAAGTATAGGTGGTCTGATTAGCAAGTTTGCAGACGACACTAAGATTGGTGGAGTAGCAGATAGTGAAGGGGACTGTCAGAGAATACAGCAGAATATAGATAGATTGGAGAGTTGGGCAGAGAAATGGCAGATGGAGTTCAATCAGGGCAAATGCGAGGTGATGCATTTTGGAAGATCCAATTCAAGAGTGAACTATACAGTAAATGGAAAAGTCCTGGGGAAAATTGATGTCCAGAGAGATTTGGGTGTTCAGGTCCATTGTTCCCTGAAGGTGGCAACGCAGGTCAATAGAGTGGTCAAGAAGGCATACGGCATGCTTTCCTTCATCGGACGGGGTATTGAGTACAAGAGTTGGCAGGTCATGTTACAGTTGTATAGGACTTTGGTTCGGCCACATTTGGAATACTGCGTGCAGTTCTGGTCGCCACATTACCAAAAGGATGTAGATGCTTTGGAGAGGGTGCAGAGGAGGTTCACCAGGATGTTGTCTGGTATGGAGGGCGCTAGCTATGAAGAGAGGTTGAGTAGATTAGGATTATTTTCATTAGAAAGACGGAGGTTGAGGGGGGACCTGATTGAGGTGTACAAAATCATGAGAGGTATAGACAGGGTGGATAGCAAGAAGCTTTTTCCCAGAGTGGGGGATTCAATTACTAGGGGTCACGAGTTCAAAGTGAGAGGGGAAAAGTTTAGGGGGGATATGCGTGGAAAGTTCTTTACGCAGAGGGTCGTGAGTCTTTGGAATTCTCTTCCTCAAAAGGCGGTGGAAGCAGAGCCTTTGAATATTTTTAAGGCAGATGTAGATAGAGTTGATAAGCAAGGGGGTGAAAGGTTATCGGGGGTAGGCGGGAATGTGGAGTTGGGGTTACAATCAGATCAACCGTGATCTTGATAAATGGTGGAGCAGGTTTGAGGGGCCGAGTGGCCTACTCCTGCTCCTAATTCGTATGTTCGTATGTAAGTCTGGCTGCTGCAAGCAGTGAATCTGAGGTTGTGAGCTCCTGTTTGTGTAGCCTAGCATTTCTGTTCAAAGGTAATCTAAAATTGTGTGAGTAGAGAGAGACAGCACTAGTTGTATTCAGTCAATACCAGGGATGCTCAAGAGTGCCACATAATAGGCTTGCCAGCAAAATTGAAGCTCATGAAATCAAAGGGATAGTGGCAGCATAGATATGAAGTTGGCTGAGTGACAGGAAGCAAAGTAGTGGTGAATGGTTCTTTTTCAGACTGGGGTAAGTGGCCTTTCCCAGAGATCAGTACACGGACCACTAAAAAAAAAAGTTTGGATGATCAGCCATGATCGTATTGAATGGCGGAGCAGGCTCGAAGGGCCGAATGACCTACTCCTGCTCCTATTTTTAATGTTCCTATGTTTGGAGAGATGCTAAAAGCATGGTTGAAGAGAGATTTTGTTGCAGATGCTGTCTGTGTAGGGGGAGAGGAAAGAAGATGGATTAGTATAGGAAGGGAGTTCTACAATGTGAGGCTGGGATGACTGAAAGGTCGAGCACGAGTACACAGGTAACAGGATGAATTTGTTACTGTCTGGTTTTACAAACAACAATTATAAATAAATGGACCAGTCAAACTGTTTAGATGATGTTAATTGAGGGATAAATATTGGCTTGGGCATTTGAAGAACTGAACAGGACTGGGACAAATATCCTTACAGGAAGGTTTGCTAGTGCTGTTGGGGATAGTTTAAACGAGACTGGCAGGGGGATGGGAACCTGAGGGGAGTTTGAGATGGGACAATTTCAGGCCAGGGAATGGAAGGCAGAAAATTATTGTGTTACTTGGAAAGACAGAGGAAACGAAGGATAAAAAGGGTGCAATTCTAGATTTAGTCTTAAGTAATGAAGCTGAGCAAGTGGATGAAGTAACAGTGGGAGACCATTTTGGAGATAGCGATCTTAATACAGTTAGTTTCAGCATAATCATGGAAAAGGACAAAGACAAGACAGGAGTTAAAGTTCTAAATTGGGGGAAGGCAAATTTTACGAAACTGAGAGGCGATCCGGCAAAAGTGGACTGGATACAGCTACTAGAAGGAAAATCAGTGGCAAACCAGTGGGAGGCATTCAAAAGCGAGATTCTCCAGGCACAGTGTAGGCAAATCCCCACAAAGATAAAGGGTGGTACAGCCAAATCCAGAGCCCCCTGGTTATCTAGAGGCTTACAGGGTATGTCGAAGCAGAAAAAGAAAGCTTATGACAGTCACAAAAGACTTAATACTTGAGAAAGCCTGGAGGAGTATAGAAAATGCAGGGGTGAAGTAAAAATGGAAATTAGGAAAGCAAAGACAGGGCATGAAAAAATATTGGCAGGTAAAATCAAGGAAAACCCACAGATGTTTTGTCAGTACATTACGAGCAAGAGGATAACTAAGGAAAGGGTAGGACCTATCAGCGATGTACAAGGGAACTTGCACATGGATGCAGATGATGTGGGCAGGGTTCTTAATGAGTTTTTTGACTCTGTCTTCACAAAGAAAAGGATGATGTAAACATTGTGGTAAAAGAGGAGGAGTGTGAAATATTAGATACGACTAGCATAATGAGAGAGGAAATACTACAGGGTCTGACATCCTTGAAAGTGGATAAATTGCCAGGATCGAATGGATTGCATCTCAGGTTGTTAGAGGAAGCCAGGGAGGAATAGGTGATGCTCTGAGGATCATCTTCAAATCCTCTCTGGATATGGACGAGGTGCCAGAGGATTGGAAGTCTGCAAACATTATACCATTGTTTAAAACGGTTGCAAGGGATAGGCCAAATAATTATAGGCTGGTCAGTTTGACCTCGGTGGGTAAATTATTAGAATCAATTCTGAGGGACAGGATAAGCTGCCACTTAGAAAGACACGGATTAGTCAGGGATAATCAGCATGGATTTGTTAAGGGAAGGTCATGTCTTACGAAGTTAATGGAGTTCTTTGAGGAAGTAACAAGGAGGATTGATGAGGGTAGTGCAGTCGATGTGGTCTATATATATAAGGCATTTAACAAGGTCCTGCATGGCAAATTGGTCAGTAAAATGAAAGCCCATGGGATACAGGGGAATGTGGCAGGAAGGATCCAAAATTGGCTCAATGACAGGAAGCAAAGGGTAGTAGTCAACAGATGTTTTTGTGAATGGAAAGCGGTTTCCAGTGGAGTTCCACAGGGCTCAGTGTTGGGTCTTGCTGTTTGTGCTATATATTAATGATTTGGACTTCAATGTGGGAGGCATGATTGGGAAATTTGCTGATGACACAAGAATTTGTCGTGTAGTTGATAGTGAAGAGGATAGCCGTAGGCTCCAAAATGATATCAATGGTTTGGTTGAGTGGGCGGCAAAGTGGTAAGTGGAATTCAATCCAGAGAAGTGTGAGGTAATGCACTTGGGGAGGGCAAATAAAGCGAGGGAATACACAACAAACGGGAGGATATTGAGAAGGGTAGAAGAAGTAAGAGACCTTGGAGTGCATGTCCACAGGTCCCTGAAGGTGGCAGGACAGGTATATAGAGTGGTGAAGAAGGCATATGGAATGCTTTCCTTTATTGGCCGAGGTATAGTATACAAAAGCAGGGATATAATGCCAGAACTGTCTAAAACGCTGGTTCGGCCACAGTTGGAGTATTGCGTACAGGTCTGGTCGCCACATTACAAGAAGGACATCATTGCTCTGAAGAGAGTGCAGAGGAGATTTAGAAGAATGTTGCCAGGGCTTGAAAGTTGCAACTACGATGTAAGATTGGATAGGCCATGGTTGTTTTGCTTGCAACAGAGGAGGTTGTAGGGTGACTTAATTGAGCTGTACAAAATTATGAGGGGCCTAGATAGGAAAGATGTTTCCCCTAGTGGAGAGGTCAATTACCAGGGGGCACAGATTTAAAGTGATTGATAGAAGGATTAGAAGGGACATGAGGAAAGACTTTTTCATCCAGAGGGTGATGGGTGTCTGGAATTCACTGCCAGGAACGGTGGAGGCAGAAGCCCTCAATTCTTTTAAAAGATACCTGCACCTGAACTGCTGTAACCTACAAGGCTATGAACCAGGTGCTGGAAAGTGGAATTAGATTGGGTAGTTAGTTTTTTCAGCTGGCATGGACACAATGGGCTGAATGGCCTCCTTCTGTGCTGTAATTTTTCTATGATTTTATGAGTCTAACGCATCTGCTGCTTTTAGAAGAGTGTCATGGGACCTTTTACATATACCTGAGAGCAGACAGGGCCTTGGTTTAACGTCATCTGCAAGACGGCATCTCCAACAGTGTCGCACTCCCTCAGTATTGCACTGGGAGTGTCGAGCTAGATTTTATCCTCCTGTCTCTGGAATAGGACTTGAACCCACAACCTTCTCATTTAGAGACAAGAGTGTGACCAATTGAGCCACGGCTAACAAATAATGATAAAAAGCAGAGACCCGCAAAACATTTGTGGTCAAATTAGTATCTCTATTGCAAGAGAACTTCCTTAATTACAGGATTTTTAGTTATTCTTTCAGCTAAGACTTTAACAGAATCAAATCTTCTCAGTCTGGAGAAAGCAACATAAAATTGTCTGTGTTTTCTAACCGGCCTAGGAATATAAATACAAATTTTGTCAAGAGTCTGGCCTTGTGACTTGTTTGTAGTCATGGAATATGAAAGTCTAATTGGAAACTGTTTTCTCCTGAGTTTAAAAGGTAGGTTTACGTCTGATGGGCTCAATATTATTTGGGGAAGAAACACTCTATTTCCTTGAAATCAGCCTGTTATAATTTCAGCATCTATCATCAATGAAAGCGGTTTCCAACTACCAATCTTGTTCCATGACAAAGTCCTTGTTTCGGATTCAAGTTTTGTAGCAACATGATATCTATGCCTTTCTTGAGCCTAAGTTCAGAGGCATTCCCATTGGAGATAGACTGCGTTGAAACTCTGGAGGGTACAGACTATCATCTTCCTCATCTATAGAATCAATGCTGATGTATCCTTTTAATTCACCCGACAGCATTTGTCAAACATTTTCATTCAAATCTAGTGAATCTTCATTTTTAGCACAAAGAATAGCTTTCCAGTAATAAGTTGTATCAAGTACCTGTCCTCGCCATTTTGCCACACTTAACCAATTCCATCATCTCATTCACCCCTGCTATACCTTCCCTCCCATGCTATCCCCATTGCATTTCTTCCAGCCTGCCCATGCCATTCCCATCCCCATCCCTCCCATCAATGCCATTCCAACCCTCATCGAAACAGTCTCTCCAAGCTTGTCTGACAACAGCTCGATTTTAAAATTGACGTCACTATTTTCAAATCCCTCCACGGCCTTGCCCCTCTCTATCACTGTAACCTCCTCCAGCACTACAACCCTCCGAGATCGCTATACTTTTCCAATTTTGGCCTCTTAAGCTTCCCAGATTTTATCATTATACCATTGGGATCCGTGCCTTCAGCTGCCTAGGCCTTTAGCTCTGGAGTTCCTACCTTAAACTTTTCCACCTTGCTACCTCTATCTCATTAAGTCAATCCGTTCCGAAGAAGGGTCACTGACCCGAAACGTTAACTCTGCTTCTCTTTCCACAGATGCTGCCAAACCTGCTGAGTGATTCCAGCATTTCTTGTTTTTGTTGCCTTAAAACCTATCTCTTTGGCCAAGCTTTCACTCACCTGCTGTAATATCTCCTTCTGTGTCTCTTTGTTCAATTTTGTTTGATAAAGCTCCTGTGAACCACCTTGGGTCATTTTTGTATGTTAAAGGCGCTATTTAAATGCAAGTTTTTACTTTTGTGTGTATTTTGCTCTGGGAAACAAAATTTTTCACCTCTGTCAGGTTAACACATTACTCTGAAGTAATTCTACAGCCTTTGCACTCAGCTGGCCAGTCAGTGCCCTCCTTATAAAATTCTTAACTGCATGAGGAATATGAAAAGGTCATTAATCCCCTGTAGCTGGAATGTTGCTGACTCTCATTAAAGACAAAAAAGATTTGCATCTATTCAGCACTCTCTTGTGCCAGGCACCGCCCACCAACAGAAGTACCCCTTATTCTGACCAATCAAACACAGACAAAATAGGCATGTTATTATTATCGTTCTGGAGATGGCTCTGTCCTGCCCACCAGCACCATCTGAGGGCAGCTAGGGATGGGCAGTAAATGTGGCTTATCCACATTACCTACATTATACCACTGACTACATTGCCAAAGTACTTAACTGGCTGTAAAAGTGCTTTGGGAGATCCAGAGGTTGTAAAAGGTGCTGTACAAATCCAAATTTATCTCTTTTATATCTGATGAATAAATATTTAAAAATCCCCGTTTTTTGTGAGTTTTTTTATTCATTTTGTGGGATGTGGGTGTCACTGGCAAGGCCAGCATTTATTACTCATCCCTGATTGTCCTTGAGAAGGTGGTGGTGAGCTGCCTTCTTGCACCGCTGTATTCATTTGGTACACCCACAGTGCTGTTAGGAAGGGAGTTCCAGGATTTTGAGTGTTCTTAAGTGTTGTTGGAGCTGCACTCATCCAGGAAAGTGGAGAGTATTCCATCACACTCTGGACTTGTGCCTTGGAAATGGTGAACAGGCTTTGGGGAGTCAGGAGGTGAGTTACTCGCTGCAGAATACTCAGCTTCTGACCTGCTGTAGCCACTCTCCAGTTTAGTTTCTGGTGAAAAGTAACCCTCAAGATGTTGATGGTGGGGGATTCAGCGATGGTATTGCTTTTGAATGTCAAGGAAGATGGTTAGATTCTCTCTTGTTGGAGATGGTCATTGTCTGACATTTATGTGGCGCGAATGTTATTTGTCACTTATTAACTTAAGCCTAAATGTTGTCTCAAGTCATACTGCGTGTGGGCATGGACTGCTTCATTATTTGAGGAGTTGCAAATGGCATTGAACACTGTGCAATCATCAGCGGACAGCCCCACTTCTGACCTTATAATGGAGGGAAGGTCATGATGAAGCAACTGAAGATGGTTGGGCCTAGGACACTACCCTGAGGAACTCCTGCAAAGGTCCCCCAGGTGTCCTGGGACTGAGATGATTGGTCTCCAACAACCACAACTGTCTTCCTTTGTCTTTGGAAGTGATGTTGCTCTTTGGAATTATGGAAAGGTATCCCTGAGAAAGTGAATGCTTTGAAGCAGCCCAGATACAGAGGGTCTGTTGTGGGAGTCCCCATAGCCTGCTGGATGAATCCACCATTCAGTTGGCACCCAGTCAAATGGATTAGGATGGCATCAGGTTCACGTTTCAGTCCATGGTGCATTAGCTGATCTCGGCTGAGGCTGTTGGTTTTATCCAATTGCCTTCTGTGTTCCTGGGCTGGGGGTACCTACTCTGGGTTCTGCCTTTTTTTCTTTCCCTCTGTTTTCTGCAGATTTTCTCCCCTTGCCTCTCCTTTCTCAGAAGCTGATCTCTTGCCCAATGGCCTGTTCTTCAGAGGTCACCTAATGGTGTAGAGGGGAGTGTCTGTGGATGTTGGTTTACAAAAAGAATTTGGTAAGTTTCTGAACAAGAGATTATTAGCACAAAAAAAAAATGCTAAATTGGAAGTAACCTTATGACGTGGATTAGTTATTGTTTGGGAGGTTGGAGAGAGAGTGTGGGGATAAAGGAAATGTTCTCTGATTGATAGGATGTGGCAAGCTGTGACCCTGGGATCTGTTCTGGGACCTCAGTGTTTCGCCATATTTATTATTGGCTGGAATGAAGGAATAGAGAGCTGTATATCCAAGTTTGTAGATGACACTAAGTTAGGAGGGACAGTGGGAGCAAGAGGTGACAAAGAGATGTCGACAGATTAAATGAGTGGGTAAACTGTGGCAGATGGAATTCAGTGTGGGAAAGTGTGAGGTCATCCACTTTGACTAATACGTTGGTACAAAAAATAACCAAACGACAAATAGAACGTTGGCCTTCATCTCAAGGACTGGAATATAAAAGGTTGGAAGTGACGTTATAGTTGTACGGAGCTTTGGCTGGACCCCATCTGGAGAAATGCATTCAGTTCTGGGCACTGCATCACAGGGAGGATGTATTGGCCTTGGAGAGAGTGCAGTTCAGATTTACAAAAATATATGGGCTTAAAAGGTTAATTATGAAACCAGAATATAAAAACACAGTTTGTGTTCCCTTGATTTTAAAAGGCTGAGAGATGATCTAATTGAGGCATTTGAAATAATAATGGAATTCATTAGGGGAGATACAAAGAATCCATTTCCTCTGATGGGGGTGTCCGGAACAAAGGGCATAGTCTTAAAATTAGAGCTAAGACATTCAGAAGTGAAATCAGGAAGCATTTCTTCATACAAAGGGTAGTGGAAATCTGGAATTCTATCTCCCAGAAAAGCTGTTCATGCTGGGGGTCAGTTTTCAGCTTTCAAGATATACAGATTTTTGTAAGTAAGGCTATTAGAGACACGGAGGTAAGTAAATGGAGTTGAAGTACAAATCATGCATAATCTAATAAAATGTTGGCACAGGCTCAAGGGGCTGAATGGCTTCTGCTGTTCTTTTGTTGCCATGAATGCACTTGCAGGTCAGTGTGTTGGGATTTGCTGGTGGGTTGGAGGGCTGTGAGGTGTGTCTGCATCATGGCGAGGTGCACAAAATGCAGTCGATAAGATGTGATTCAGCACAGGCAGTGTTAGGATGTCTTGGGACTTTCACTGTTAAAGGTGATACATGTTCCAGTTGTTGTTAAATGGAACAATGTGCCACTTGAAATGATTAATCCTCCACTGACAGCTTGTGACAGTGTCGCCCACATCCCATTATAACAGTGACTACACTTTACAAGGAGATCATTGGCTGTGATGTGCTTTGGGATGTCCTGAGGATGTGAAAGGCACTAATATTGAAGTTGTCCTCTTTGTTGTATAGCTGTGGGGAGAACCTTTAACTAAGCTGGCCTGTGGTGTTTGTTACAGATTCGTTCGTGAACAGTCAGGAGTGGACCTTGAGCCGGTCTGTCCCAGAGCTGAAAGTGGTGAGTGATCGTCTCCTGGGAATTCCAGCATCCGCAGTATTTGCTTTTAAGTGCCTTTCAAGCATTGCTATTCTTATTTGTTCATAAGATGTGGGCATCGTTGGCGAGGTCAGCATTTATTGCCCATCCCTAATTGCCCTTGAGAAGGTGGTGGTGAGTTGTGGGTCAGGAGGAGAAGGAGTGCTTTACCCAAGTTCCCCAAGCTACCTTGTAAACCCCACTGCGGTTGGAGCTCCTCCCTCATGATCAGACCCCCTCCCTCGCAATTGGACCCCACCCCATCCTCTGATAGCGCACTGTTGAAGTTACGGATATTGTGTCATAGTGACAGTTGCCCTGATGCATTACATATCAAAATCAGGAACTTCACTCATACCCTTTTGAACCTTGTTCATGAATCCAGGTCTGTCACTGCTGACAGTGACAGGGTCCAACACTGTCAATTACTTTTCTTAAGTGGTCTGGCCACATGTTTCTTCCAAGAATTGATTCCTACTGCCCTTATCTCCGCACACATTGCTATCCCAGGTTGTAACAACGAAGCTTCCTTGTGATCACCCTGTGTTACACATGAAAACTCCTTTAACCTATGTGTTACACAAGTATACTCCTTTAACCTATGTGTTACACACGTGTACTCCTTTAATTTCTCTGAGGGTGATGTGTTTGGTTCAGTTTAGAAGCTCCTTTAGCCACTTAGGTAAAAGATACAGAACACTGTGTTTGATGACAGTCATTTGACACAATCCATTTCCTGAATTCAACAACATAATTCAACCAGCCGTTTTGTTGCAAACTCGAGTCGGTGTGCACTTCACTGAGTCTTGTATTTCATGTAAAATCACCAATTGTCCCTAGCCAGAGCAGCAGTTTCAACTTAGTTACCTGCTTACAATTTCCTGCTACCTGACTCTCTGGTTTCTGTGTTGACTCTTACTCAGCCTCTTTCCTTGACCCACTGATATCCAAAGAGTATACCAATAGCTATAACAGAGCAAACTACTGCAGATGCTGGAAATCTGTAATAATGAAATAAAATGCTGAAAATACTCAGCAGGTTTGGCAACATCTGTGGAGAGACAAACAAAGTTAACGTTCCAAGTTAATCAGAACTGGGAAAAGTAGGAAATGTATTCGGATTTTAGCAGGTGCTGTGGGGGAGGGTGGGAAGAAGAACAAAAGGGAAGTCCTGAGATAGGGTGGAAGATAGGAGAGATTAAATGTCCGATGAGTTAGTCGTACAGCGCCAAAGGGAGTTGTAACGGGGCAAGAAAACAAACGAAGAAACAAAAAAATGTGCCTAGAGCAGGCGTACTGTTGTCCAAAAGCAAACTAGAAAAACCGAAGCATGCATAGAAAAGGAAACAAAATGGGGCAGAGATTACGGGCTGAAATTGTTGAACTTGGTGTTGAGTACGGAAGGCTATAAAGTGTCTAACTGAAAGATGAGGTGCTGTTCTTCGAACTTATGTTGAGCTTCATTTGAACGCTGCAGGAGGCCGAGGCCAGAGTGATAGCAAGGTGGAGAATTAAAATAAAAGGCAACCGGTAGCTCAGGGTCACGCTTGTGGACTGAATGGAAGTATTCCACAAAGCGGTCACCCAATCTGCATTTGGTCTCCCATGCGTTGCTGTGGCTACCTGTATGGGTCCTAGCTATGTTTGCCTTTTTGTGGAATATGTGGAACATTCCTTGTGCCAGTCCAACTCAGACCCCAACCCTCACCTTTTTTTCTGGTACATTGATGACTGTATCAGTGCCATTTCCTGCTCTTGCTCTGAACTGGAAAACTTCATCAACTTTGCTTCCAATTTCTACCCTTCTCTCACCTTCATGTGATCCATCTCCAACTCTTTCCTTGCCTTCCTCAACATTCCTGTCTCCATTTCTGGAGATAGGCTTTCAACTAATATTCATGTTAATCCCATTGAATCTTGCAACGAACTCAACTACACTTTCTCACACCCTGCTTCCTGTAAGGATTCGCTTCAATTCTCACAGTTTCGCCGTCTCAAAAAAGGTAGAGTCGAGATAGGAAGAAATCAGTTCAGCGGGGCAGGAGCAGATCGGAGGGTATTGTGAATACACACAAGAGGTAAGATTAGAAGAAGGGATGGGGTTAGAGGGAAGTGAAGGGGAAGAAAGATATGAGGGGCGTTGGTACCCATAAGTTGTTGGAACTTCTGTTCTTTGACATCTGAAAAGAAGATAAAAGGTTTTTTTGAAGGCGTTGGATGACACAAAGAATGAAATGGAACTGTGGACCAGGACAGCTTCCCCTCTCTGATCCTGAACGATCTGTCCTCAGTAAAGGCCTCAGCTTCATCCTGTTATGCCCTCCCCTCAATGAATTTCGAGCTTGGCATGGCGTGGAGCTCTTCTTCCATCGCCTGTGTCTCCTCACCCACTTGTTTGGCCAGGAGTCATCCCCCCACCCAGCAGGCACCTTTACCTGTCTCCAGTATTCTCCCTTTCCTCTGGTGTCTTACCCTCTCTTGATCTTTTTGTAGAGAACTGCTGGCGTGACATCAGCCGTTTCAGTTTATGTAATTGCCTCACTCATTCTAACTTCTCTCCCTCTGAACTTGCTGCACTCTGTTCTCTCAGGATCAACCCTGACAGAGTCATCAAACCTGCTGACAAGGGTGGTGCTGTTGTTGTCTCGTGAACTGATCTCTACCGAGCAGAGGCTAAATGTCAACTCTCCGACACTTGCCCCTATCCCTGCTTGGATTATGACCACACCACCAAACATCAAGACATTGTCTCCAGGGCTGTCACTGATCTCATCTCCTCAGGAGATCTCCCCCCGTTCCCCCCCCCCTCCAATGGCCTCCAATCTCATAGTTCCCCAACCCCGAACAGCCTGCTTCTACTCTGTTTCTCTGTCCACAGATGCTGCAAGACATGCTGAGTATTTCCAATCCTTTTTGTTTTTAACTTGCTTCTACCTCCGTCCCAAGATCCACAAACAAGACTGCCCCGGCAGACTTATCATTTCAGCCTGTTCCTGCCCCACTGAACCGATTTCTTCCCATCTTGACTCTGTTCTCAATGCCCTTGTCATGGAGTCATTTATGGCACAGAGGAGTCCATGCTGGCTCTCCATGGAGCTATCCAGTCAATCCCCCTCCCCTGCTCGATCCTGGTGGCCCTGCAAGACTATTTCCTTCAAGTAGCCATCCAACTTCCTCTTGAAGTCATTGATTGCCTCCGCTTTCACCACCCCTGTGGGCAGCGTGTTCCAGGTCATTTCCACTCGCTGCGTAAAAAAATTCTTCCTCATATTCCCACTGCATCTCTTGCCCAAATCTTTCAATCTGTGTCCCCTAGTCCTTGTACTCTTTGTTAATGGGAACAGTTTTTCCTTGTCTAACTTATCTAAGTCTGTCATAATTTTGTACATTTCTATTAAATGTTCCCACAATCTGCTTAGTTCTATGGAGAACAACCCCAGCTTTTCCAATCTAACCTTGTAACTAAAATCCCCCATTTATTTATTTAGAGATACAGCACTGAAACAGGCCCTTCGGCCCACCGAGTCTGTGCCAACCAACGATCACCCATTTATACTAATCCTACATTAATCCCATATTTCCTACTACATCCCCACCATTCTCCTACCATCTACCAGGGGCAATTTACAATGGCCAATTTACCTATCAACCTGCAAGTCTTTGGCTGTGGGAGGAAACCGGAGCACCCGGAGGAAACCCATGCGGTCACAGGGAGAACTTGCAAACTCCGCACAGGCAGTACCCAGAACTGAACACGGGTCGCTGGAGCTGTGAGGCTGCGGTGCTAACCACTGCGCCAGTGTGCCGCCCTGGTATCATTCTGGTAAATCTCCTCTGCACCCTCTCAAGGACCCTCACATCCTTCCTAAAGTGTGGTGACCAGAACTGGACGCAATACTTGAGTTGGGGCCAAACCAGAGTTTTATAAAGGTTCAGATAACTTCCCTGCTTTTGTACTCAATGCCTCTGTTTATGAAGCACAAGATCCCATATGCTTTGCTAACCACTCTCTCAGTATGTCCTGCCATCTTCAAAGATCGATGCACATGAACCCCCAGGTCGCTCTGTTCCTGTGCACTCTTTAGAACTGTGCCATTAAATATATATTGCCTCTCCCTCTTTGACCAAGATGCATCAACTCACACTTGTCAGTTTTAAATTCCATCTGCCACCTATCTGCCCATTCTGCTGGCCTATCTATGTCTTGTGCAAGCGGTTCATATCATCCTCACTGTTTGCTGCACCTCCAGGTTTGGTGTCTTTGGCAAATTTTGAGATTTTACTCTGAATTCCATATACATGTCATAAAAGGCAGTGGTCCTGGCACTGACCCATGGGAAACATCGCTGTCTACCATCCTGCAGTCTGAAAAACAACCATTTACTATGACTCACTTTTTTCTGTCCTTAAGCCAATGTTTTATCCAATTGGTCCAGTCTTTTCCCACCAGCATCCAGGACTCTCATGATGCCCTCGGTCCCTTCAACAGTTTTCATTTTCCTGGCCCTAACCGTCTTCTCTTCACCATAGACATCCAATCTCTCTACACTTCCATCCCTCACCAGGACGGTCTGAGAGCTCTCCAATTCTTCCTTGAACGGAGGCCCAAGCAGTTTCCATCCACCACCACCCTCCTCCGCCAGGCTGAACCTGTTCTCACATCGAACAAATTCTCCTTTAACTCAACTTACTTCCTCCAAATAGAAACATAGAAAATAGGAGTAGGAGGAGGCCATTCAGCCCTCCAGGCCTGCTCCGCCATTCAAAAAAGATCATGGCTGATTGTCTAATTCAGTTCCCTGTTCCCGCTTTCTCCCCATATCCCTTGATCCCTTTGGCATTAAGGAATATATCTATCTCCTTCTTGAATATATTTAATGACTTGGCCTCCACTGCCTTCTGTGGTAGACAATTCCACAAGTTCACCACCCTCTGAGTGAAGAAAGTTCTCCTCATCTCGGTTCTGATAAAATAAAAGGTGTTGCTATGGGTACCGACATGGGTCCTAGCTTTGCCTGCCATTTTTGTAGGATATGTGGAATATTCCTTGTTCCAGTCCTACTCAGGCCCCCTCCCTCACCTCTTTTTCCAGTACATCAATGACTCTATCGATGCCATTTCCTGCTCTCGCCCTGAACTGGAAAATGTCCTAAACTTTCCTCCCAATTTCCACCCTCCTCTTACCTTCACATGGTCCATCTCTGACTCTTCTCTTCCTTGACTTCTCTATCTCCATTTCTGGAGATAGGCTATCAACTAATATTCACTGTAACCCCACTGAGTCTCAGCTACCTGAACTACACTTCCTCACACCCTGCTTCCTGTAAAGACTCCATTCCATTCTCCTATTTTCTCCATCTGTGTCCTATCTGTTCTGATGATGCATCCTTTCATACCAGTGCATCTAAAATGTCTTTTTTCCTCAACCAAGGATTTCCCCCCACCCTCGTTGACAGGGCCCTCGAACATGTCCACTCCATTTCTCACACTTCTCTTACTCTTTCCCCTCCCTCCCAGAACCATGATAGGGATTCTTGTTCTTACCTTCCACCCTACCAGCCTCCGTATTCAACGGATCATCCTCCGCCATTTCCGCTACTGCCCGTGTGAAGCCACCACCAAACACATTTTCCCCTCCCTTCCCCTTTCACCGTTCCCTCTGACACCGTGGTCCACTCCTCAGTCACCCCAGTCGAACTCTCCCCTTCCCATGCAAGTGCAGCTGATGCAACACCTGTCCTTTTTACCTGCTCTCTTCGAACCATCCAGGGCCTCAAGCACTTCTTCCAAATTAAACAGCGATTTACTTATACTTCTTTCACTTCAATATACTGTATTCACTACTTATCATGGGAAATGAGGAAATGGCTGAACAAATATTATGTTTCTGTCTTCACAGTAGAAGACACAAGTTTCACACTAGAAATAGACAGTAACCTAGAGTCTAAATAGTAAAGCGTGACTCCCTAAACCCGAACCCGACCAGACCCGACGACGTGTCGGGCTCGAGTTGGGTTGGGTCTCTCTTCCGGTTCTAGCATTTGGGCTCGGGTCAGGTCAGGCTGGACGTGGACAGTGCTGCCTTGCTCCGGGAAGTAATCTTCAAATGAACATTCAGGGCGTCAAGGCGGAAAACGTGCAGGCCGAACTCAGCACTCTGCAGTAATGCCTGGCTACCCGACCAAACCCGACTACATTTGTTGGGTTCGGGTCGGGCATTTAAAAAAATTAAAGGTCTCTGGCCTGGGTCAGGTTCGGGTTGGTTGTTGTCGGGTCAGGTTTCAATTTTATACCCAAGCCAGGCTTTACTAAGTAGAGTGAGGAAATTAAGGAAATTACTATCCGCAGAAAAAGTATTGGAGAAACTTAAGGGACTGAAATCTGACAAATCCCTGGTGCCTGATGGCTTACACCCTAGGGTTCTAAAAGAGATAGAACAAAGAACAGTACAGCACAGGAACAGGCCATTCGGCCCTCCAAACCCACGCCGATCTTGATGCCTGTCTAAACTAAAACCTTCTGCAATCCCGGGGACCGTAACCCTCTATTCCCATCCTATTCATGTATTTGTCAAGATGCCTCTTAAACGTCTCTATGGTACCTGCATCCACCACCTCCCCCGGCAGCAAGTTCCAGGCACTCACCACCCTCTGTGGAGAGAACTTGCCTTGCACATCCCCTGTAAACTTTGCCCCTTGCACCGTAAACCTATGTCCCCTAGTAACTGACTCTTCCACCCTGGGAAAAAGCTTCTGACTATCCACTCTGTCCATGCCCCTCGTAACTTTGTAAACCTCCATCATGTCGCCCCTCCACCTCCGTCGTTCCAGTGAAAACAATCCGAGTTTATCCAACCTCTCCTCATAGCTAATGCCCTCCAGACCAGGCAACATCCTGGTAAACCTCTTCTGTACCCTCTCCAAAGCCTCCACGTCCTTCTGGTAGTGTGGCGACCAGAATTGCATGCAATATTCTAAGTGTGGCCTAACTAAAGTTCTGTACAGCTGCAGCATGACTTGCCAATTTTTATACTCTATGCCCCGACCGATGAAGGCAAGCATGCCGTATGCCTTCTTCACTACCTTATCCACCTGCGTTGCCACTTTCAGTGACCTGTGGACCTGTACGTCCAGATCTCTCTGCCTGTCAATACTCCTAAGGGTTCTGCCATTTACTGTATACCTCCCACCTGCATTAGACCTTCCAAAATGCATTACCTCACATTTGTCCGGATTAAACTCCATCTGCCATTTCTCCGCCCAAGTCTCCAACCGATCTATATCCTGCTGTATCCTCTGACAATCCTCATCACTATCCGCAACTCCACCAACTTTTGTGTTGTCCGCAAACTTACTAATCAGACCAGCTACATTTTCCTCCAAATCATTTATATATACTACAAACAGCAAAGGTCCCAGCACTGATCCCTGCGGAACACCACTAGTCACAGCCCTCCATTCAGAAAAGCACCCTTCCACTGCTACCCTCTGTCTTCTATGACCGAGCCAGTTCTGTATCCATCTTGCCAGCTCACCTCTGATCCCGTGTGACTTCACCTTTTGTACCAGTCTGCCATGAGGGATCTTGTCAAAGGCTTTAGTGAAGTCCATATGGACAACATCCACTGCCTTTCATTCATCAATCATCTTTGTCACTTCCTCAAAAAACTCAATCAAGTTAGTGAGACACGACCTCCCCTTCACAAAACCATGCTGCCTCTCGCTAATAAGGTCATTTGTTTCCAAATGGGAGTAAATCCTGTCCCGAAGAATCCGATCTCATAATTTCCCTACCACTGACGTAAGGCTCACCGGCCTATAATTTCCTGGATTATCCTTGCTACCCTTCTTAAACAAAGGAACAACATTGGCTATTCTCCAGTCCTCTGGGACCTCACCTGTAGCCAATGAGGATGCAGAGATTTCTGTCAAGGCCCCAGCAATTTCTTCCCTTGCCTCCCTCAGTATTCTGGGGTAGATCCCATCAGGGATGTTGATTTACCTTCAAATAGCCACTGAAGATATCGTGGATGCACTAGCTTTGATTTTCCAAAATTCCTTAGATTTGGGAACGTTCCCATCAGATTGGAAGTTGGTAAATATGACATCACTTTTCAAGAAAAGAGGGGGAGAGAAAACAGGGAACTACAGCCAGTTTGCCAAACATCAGTCATTGGGAAGATTCTGGCATCTATTGTTCAGGAAGTCTTAATGATGCACTTAGAAAAGCATAGTATGATTAGAACAAGTCAACATGGTTTTACTGAAGAGAAATCTTGTCTGATAAATTTGAGTTTTTTGAGTAGATAAAGGGGAACCAGTAGATGTTGTATATCTGGATTTCCAAAAGGCATTCGATAAGGTTAATTGGCAAGATAAGGGCTCATGGAGTTGGGGGTAATATATTAGCATGGATAGAGGATTGGTTAACAGACAGGAAGCAATGAGTGGGCATTAACGGGGCATTTTCAAGTTGGCAGGCAGTAAATAGTAGCATGCCACGGGGATTGGTGCTGGGGCCTCAGCTATTTACAATCTATATGAATGACTTAGAATGAAGAGATAGAGAGTAATATACCTAAGTTTGCTGATGATACAAAGATAGGTGGAAAGGTAAGCTGTGGGGAGGATACAGAGAGGCTGTAAAGAGATCTAGACAGGTTAAGTGGGCAACAAGATGGCATTTGGAGTATAATGTAGGGAAGTGTGAAGTTATGCACTTTGGTTGTAAGAATAGAAAAGCAGAATATTTTGTTAAAAAGTATGAAACTTGTAAGTGTTGATGTTCAAAGAGACTTGGGTGTGCTTGTTACAAGGAGCACCGAAAGCTAACATGCAGGGACAGCAAACAATTAGGAAGGCAAATGGCATGTTGGTCTTTTTTGCAAGGGGATTGGAGTACAGGAATAAGGAAGTCTTTCTACAGTTGTACAGAGTTTTGGTGAGACCACATCTGGAGGACTGTGTGCAGTTTTGATCTCCACATTTATGAAAGGATATACTTGCATTGGAGGCAGTGCAGCGAAGGTTCACGAGATTGGTTCCTGGGATGAGGGGGTTGTCCTATGATAGACTAAGTACATTGGACCTGTGTTGGGAATTAGACTGTTAGATGAAAAGCAAGAATGTACAGGGTTATAGGGAGAAGGTGGGAGAATGGAACTGAGTCACTGAAAGTGGCAACGCAGGTGGATAAGGTAGTGAAGAAGGCAGACAGCATGCTTGCCTTCATCGGTCGGGGCATAGAGTATAAAAATTGGCAAGTCATGCTGCAGCTGTACAGAACCTTAGTTAGGCCACACTTTAGAATATTGCATGCAATTCTGGTCGCCACTACCAGAAGGACGTGGAGGCTTTGGAGAGGGTACAGAAGAGGTTTACCAGGATGTTGCCTGGTCTGGAGGGCAATAGCTATGAGGACAGGTTGGAAAAACTCGGATTGTTTTCACTGGAACGACGGAGGTGGAGGGGCGACATGATAGAGGTTTACAAAGTTACGAGGGGCATGGACAGAGTGGATAGTCAGAAGCTTTTTCCCAGGGTGGAAGAGTCAGTTACTAGGGGACATAGGTTTAAGGTGAGAGGGGCAAAGTTTGGAGGGGATGTGCGAGGCAAGTTCTTGACACAGAGGGTGATGAGTGCCTGGAACTTGTTGCCGAGGGAGGTGGTGGAAGTAGGTACGATAGTGACGTTTAAGAGGCATCTTGACAAATACATGAATAGGATTGGAATAGAGGGATATGGACCCCGGAAGTGCAGAAGGTTTTAGTTTAGACAGGCATGAAGATCGGCGCAGGCTTGGAGGGCCGAATGGCCTGTTCCTGTGCTGTACTGTTCTTTGTTCTTTGAGTGAATGGCTCTTTCAGAGAGCTGGTGTGGACATGATGGGCCATATGGCTGCCTGCAGCACTGTAAAAGTTCTGTGATTCTGTATTCTCTGAAGTTTAGAAGAATGAGTGATGATCTCATTGAAACATAAGATTCTAAAGGGGCTGGATAGGGTAAACACTGAGAGATTGTTTTCGCTGGTTGGGGAATCTAAAACATGGGGGCGCAGTCTCTGGGAGCAGACCTGCGGGGAGAACGCCGAGCGAGGAGCGTATATAGAGAGCCTGAGGATTGTGGCCTACACACCTATCCTCCGGGAGTCGAGCGGACCTGCGGGGAGAACGCCGAGCGAGAACCAGATAAATACAGCTCGAGGATCGTGGCCTAGACACGTACCTTCCGGGCACGGAGAGGAGTGGAGTCCAGACGTGCCGGACTTTTGGAAAAAAAAGTCAACAGTGACATCGCAGGAAAGCTGCAAGATGATTGGTTGGTGAGTAACTGCTGTTAGGGAACAGCTCTAAATAAGCTGGGTAAGTAATTAAAAGTAAAGGGAAAAGTCTACAGTTTTTTTTAATATAGTAGGTAGGTTTTTTTTAGGGAATCAAGGTCTCCAGTGTAAATAATCTAATTTTGGGGTAATTTAAGGGAGTAAATAAGTCACGGCAGGGCAGCTCGGCAGCATGGTGTGCTCCTCATGTGGAATGTGGGAAGTCAGGGAAAAAAGGAGGCTTATGGCAGATTCAGAGCGCTGAAAACAACGGAGGCCCTAGAAGAGTATAGAAAGTGTAGGGGGGTACTTAAAAAGGTAATTAGGAGAGTGAAGAGGGGACATGAAAAAACGCTGGTGGCAAGATAAAGGAAAATCCCAAGGGGTTTTATAAGTATATTAAGAGAAAGAGTATAACCAGGGAAAGAGTAGGGCCCATTAGGGACCAATGTGGCAATCTGTGTGTGGAGCCGGAGGACATAGGTGAGGTTTTAAATGATTACTTTTCATTTCTGTTCACTATGGAGAAGGACGATGTAGGTGTAGAGATCAGGGAGGGGGATTGTGATATACTTGAACAAATTAGCAGTGAATTGGAGGAAGTATTAGCTGTTTTAGCGGGCATAAAAGTGGATAAATCCCCAGGCCCAGATGAGATGTATCCCAGGCTGTTATGTGAGGCAAGGGAGGAGATAGCAGGGGCTCTGACACAAATTTTCAAATCCTCTCTGGCTACAGGAGAGGTACCAGAGGACTGGAGGACAGAAAATGTGGTACCATTATTCAAGAAGGGTAGCAGGGATAAGCCAGGTAATTACAGGACGGTGAGTCGAACATCAGTGGTTGGGAAACTATTGGAAAAAATTCTGAGGGACAGGATTAATCTCCACTTGAGAGACAGGGAATAATCACGGATAGTTAGCATGGTTTTGTTGGGGGAGATTGTGTCTAACAAACTTGTTTGAATTTTTTGAGGAGGTGACGAGATGTGTAGATGAAGGTAAAGCAGTTGATGTAGTCTACATGGACTTCAGTAAGGCTTTTGATAAGGTCCCGCATGGGAGATTGGGCGGCAAAGTGGCGCAGTGGTTAGCACCGCAGCCTCACAGCTCCAGCGACCCGGGTTCAATTCCGGGTACTGCCTGTGTGTAGTTTGCAAGTTCTCCCTGTGTCTGCATGGGTTTTCTCCGGGTGCTCTGGTTTCCTCCCACATGCCAAAGACTTGCAGGTTGAGAGGTAAATTGGCCATTAGCAATTGCCCCTAGTATAGGTAGGTGGTAGGGAAAATATAGGGACAGGTGGGGATGTGGTAGGAATATGGAATTAGTGTTGGATTAGTATAAATGGGTGGTTGATGGTCGGCACAGACTCGGTGGGCCGAAGGGTCTGTTTCAGTGCTGTATCTCTATATAAAAAAAAAAGGTAAGAGCCCATGGGAAGCAGGGCAATTTGGCAAATTGGATCCATAATTGGCTTAGTGACAGGAGGCAGAGGGTGATGGTCGAGGGTTGTTTTTGCGATTAGAAGCCTGTGACCAGTGGTGTACCACAGGGATCGGTGTTGAGATCCTTGCTGTTTGTAGTGTACAGTAATGATTTAGACGTGAATATAGGAGGTATGATCAGTAAGTTGGCAAATAACACGAAAATTGGTGGTATCGGGAACTGTGAGGAGGAAAGCCTTAGATTATAGGACGATATCGATGGGCTGGTAAGATGGGTGGAGCAGTGGCAAATGGAATTTAATCCTGAGAAGTGTGAGGTGATGCATTTTGGGAGCATTAACAAGGCAAGGGAATATACAATGGATGGTAGGACCTTAGGAAGTACAGAGGGTCAGAGGGACCTTGGGGTACTTGTCCATAGATCACTGAAGGCAGCAGCAAAGGTAGATAAGGTGGTTAGGAAGGCATATGGGATACTTGCCTTTATTAGCCGAGGCATAGAATATAAGAGCAGGGAGGTTATGATGGAGCTGTATAAACGCTGGTTAGGCCACAGCTGGAGTACTGAGTACAGTTCTGGGCACCACACTATAGGAAGGATGTGATTGCACTGGAGAGGGTGCAGAGGAGATTCACCAGGATGTTGCCTGGGCTGGAGCATTTCAGCTATGAAGAGAGACTGGATAGGCTAGGGTTGTTTTCCTTAGTGCAGAGAAGGCTGAGGGGGGACCTGATTGAGGTATACAAAATTATGAGGGGCATTGAAAGGATAGATAGGAAGAGACTTTTTCCCTTAGCGGAGGTGTCAATAACCAGGGGGCATAGATTTAAGGTAGGAGGTTTAGAGGGGATTTGAGTAAAAAATTTTCACCCAGAGGGTGGTTGGAATCTGGAACACACTGCCTGAAGAGGTGGTAGAGGCAGGAATCCTCACAACATTTAAGAAGTATTTGGATGAGCACTTGAAATGCCATAGTATACAAGGCTACGGGCCAAGTGCTATAAAATGGGATTTGAATAGATAGGTGCTTGATGGCCGGCACAGACGCGATGGGCCGAAGGGTCTGTTTCTGTGCTGTATAACTCTATGATCTATGGATTAGGGGCTGATCATTTACGACTAAGATGAAGAGAAATTACTTCACTCAAAGGGTTGTGAATCTTTGGAATTCTGTATCCCAGGGGGTTGTGGATGCTCCATTGTTGAGTATATTTAAGGCTGGGAAGATGGGAAAGTGGAGTTGAAGCCTAGGATCAGCCATGAACGTTTTGAATGGCGGAGCAGGCTCGATGGGCTGTAAGGTCTACTCCTCCTAGTTCTCGTGTTGTGTTCTTGTGCTTACAGTGCAGTCGGCTCAATATTGGGGAGCCCAAATGTAGATTGGGTGACTGCTTTGCATAGCACCTCCATTCAGTCTGCAGGCATGATCCCAACCTACCAGATGCCTTTCATTCTAATTCTCTGCCTTGCTGTCACTCTGATCTCTCTGTCCTCGGCCACCTGCAGTGTTCGAATGAAGCTCAACATAAGCTCGAAGAACAGCACCTCATCTTTTGATTAGGCACTTTACAGCCTTCTGAACTCAACACTGAATTTAACAATTTCAGACGTTAATCTCCGTTGCTATTTTGTTTCCTTTTCTTTGCATGTTTCAGTTTTTCTCTTGTGTTTGCTTTCGGATGACAGCACACCTACTCTCGGCACATCTTTTGTTTCTTCATTTCTTTTCTTGCCCCGTTACCGCTCCCTTTGGCCCTGCACGATTAATTCTCCTATCTTCCACCCCATCACAGAACATCCCTTTTGTGCTGTATCCACCTTGCCCCATTTCACTTGCTTAAAACCTATTATATTTCTCATGTTTCCCAGTTCTGATGAAAGTTCATCAACCTGAAACGATAACTCTGTTTCTCTCGCCACAGATGCTGCCTGACCTGCTGAATATTTTCAGCACTTTCTGTTTTTATACTAGCTAGAATTCTTGCTGAACGGCTGCACATTGCTAACAAATGTAACCATTGTTCAGGATCAATGCAAAACAGCTGCCTATCCAGCATTTAACTCGCCTGCAGTCTGCCTCGGTATGTCCATTCCAACCTCTCTGCTCCCTCCCCCTCCTCCACTTCCTCCTCCTCCATGTCTACCCATTGACCATGCCATCTCAACATGGCCTCGCTACTGTCGTGGTGTCAATCACAAATCAGGCCATCTCTGATCATTTTCTTGTCTCGGTTTCACATCCCTCTTCCCCCTCCAAACCCGACCTCTTTCTGTGTCCACCCTTGGGAAAAACTCTCCAAATTCACTTACAACTGCACTCGCAAATCCTACCTGTCTAGCCTTTAGTCCTCCATTCAGCACAACATTTTTGCTGGTACCGATCTGCTCAACCACGCCCTCACCTCCACCTTTGATGCCCTTGTCCCCATTCAAACCATTACACTCTCTCACCCTGGCTGTTCCCTCTGTTACGGCCCCCATCTCCGCTCCCTGAAGTCCAAGGAGCACATTTGAAAGGATGTGGCAGACAACTGGTTTATCCATTCACTGCCATTCTGGCTGAGCCACATAAAACTTTATCGAGTCCTGTTCTCTCCTGCCAAAACTGCTCACTATTTCAGTATATCCTGGAATGCAAAGATAATCCCTGGCTTCTTTTCGGCATTGCAAACCGTCTTCTTAAACCCCTCGCCCCATCTCCTCCACGCTCACCTTCAGGAGTTCAGGGACTTCTATGTCATTAAGGCTGAGGCCATTCGATCAGCTTCCTCTGCCGCATCTCTCCCTTCCACTTGCCCACCTGACTAAACTTCCTCGAAAGCTTCCCCCGCCCTAGCCTTGAACTCGCATCTTTCTCTGCTGTTTTCCCTCATGTTCTCTCCAGTTTAGTTTGTTCATGACATTCACTTTCTGCTCCCTCAATCCTATTTTCACCAAAGTGCTGACCACCCAACTTCCCTTTCTGGCTGCCATGTGAACTGATATTGTTAATGGTTCTCTCTCTTCAAATACTGTCCTGTCTCCTTCAAATCTGCCAACATTATACCCCTCCTCAAAAAACCAATCCTGACCCCACTACTCTTGCAAATTACCATCTCCAACCTCCCTTTCCTCTCCAAAGTCCTTCAACGTGTTGCCTCCCAAATCCATACCCACCTTTCCCAAAATCTTATGTTTGAATCTCTCCATTCAGGTTTCTGCCCCTGCCACAGTACCAAAACGGCTTTTACCGAAGTTACCAATGACATCCTATGTGACTGTGACAAAGGTAAACTTCCCCCCCCCCCCTCCTCCTCCTCAACCTGTCTGCAGTCTTTGACACAGTTGATGACATCCTCCTCCTCCAATGCCTCCCCTCCGTTGTTAAGCTGTGTGGGACTGCACTTTTAGATTTAAATTTAGAGAAACAGCACTGAAACAGGCCCTTCGGCCCACCGAGTCTGTGCCGACCATTAACCACCCATTTATACTAATCCCATATTCCTACCATATCCTCACCTGTCCCTATATTTCCCTACCACCTACCTATACTAGGGGCAATTTATAATGGCCAATTTACCTATCAACCTGCAAGTCTTCTGGCTGTGGGAGGAAACCGGAGCACCCGGAGGAAACCCACGCAGACGCAGGGAGAACTTGCAAACTCCACACAGGCAGTACCCAGAATTGAACCCAGGTCGCTGGAGCTGTGAGGCTGCAGTGTTAACCACTGTGCCTCTTGCCTCATTGCATTCTTATCTATCCTCTCACAGCCAGAGATTCACCTGAATGGCTTCTCTTCCCATTCCCATACTGTTACCTCTGGTGTCCCCCAAAGATCTATCCTTTGCACCCCTCCTATCTGTCATTTACGTGCTGCCCCAGACTGTTCTCAACCGTGGCGTTGTATTTGACTCCAGGATGAGTTTTCGGCCCATATTTGAGCCTATTTCCACCTGTGTAACATAGCCTGACTTTGCCCATTCCTCTGCTACTGAAACCCTCATTCCTGGCTTTGTTAACTCGAGACTTGATTATTCCAAAGCACTCCTGCTGTCCTCCCACATTCTACTCTCCATAAACTTGAGGTCAGACACGATGGGCTGAATGCCCTCCTTCTGTGCTGTAATTTGTCTGTGGTCTATGGTTCGCTGCTGCCTATCCCCTTACTTGCACCAAGTCCTGTTCTGCTAACACCCCTGTGTTTGCTGATCTACTTTGACTCCCAGTCTAGCAATGTTGTGGTTTTAAGTTTCTCACCCTTGTTTTCAAGTCCCATCATGGCCAGCCCTTCCCAATCTGCTGAAACCTTACAATCCTCCGAGATAACTGTACTTGTCTAATTCTGGCCTCTTGCGCGTCCCTGATTTTAATTGCTCCACCATTGGTGACCGTGTCTTTAGCTGCCTGGACACTAAGCTCTGAAATTCCCCCTCCAAACCTCTCTTTTCCTTTAAGACACTCCTTGAAACCTACTTCTTTCAATAAAACTTTGGTCATTTGCCCTAACATCTCCTTATATGGCTCGTATCCTTTTTTTTGATAATGCTCCAGTGAAATGCTTTACTATGTTAAGGGCTATATAAGTGCGAGTTGCGAAGTTTTTCTCGCCCTCCCTCTCCTTATTTCCATGTTTACCCTCCTGTTAGCCTGCGGAGTTGAGCCCAGTTGACCCTCCTGTTGCCCTGTGGAGTTGAGCCCAATTTGCCCTCCTGTTGCCTAGTGGAGTTGAGCTCAGTTTACCCTCCTGTTGCCCTGTGGAGTTGAGCCCAATTTACCCTCCTGTTGCCTTGTGGAGTTGAGCCCAGTTTGCCCTCCTGTTGCCCTGTGGAGTTGAGCCCAGTTTACGCTCCTGTTGCCCTGTGGAGCTGAGCCCAATTTACCCTCTTGTTGCCCTGTGGAGTTGAGCCCAGATTGCCCTCCTATTGCCTTGTGGAGTTGAGCCCAGTTTGCCCTCCTGTTGCCCTGTGGAGTTGAGCCCAGTTTACCCTCCTGTTGCCCTGTGGAGTTGAGCCCAATTTACCCTCCTGTTGCCCTGTGGAGTTGAGCCCAGTTTGCCCTCCTGTTGCCCTGTGAAGTTGAGCCCAGTTTGCCCTCCTGTTGCCCTGTGGATTATAGCCCAATTTACCCTCCTGTTGCCCTGCGGAGTTGAGCCCAGTTTACCCTCCTGTTGCCTTGTGGAGTTGAGCCCAGTTTACCCTCCTGTTGCCTTGTGGTGTTGAGCCCAGTTTGCCCTCCTGTTGCCCTGTGGAGTTGAGCCCAGTTTGCCCTGCTGTTGCCCTGTGGAGTTGAGCCCAGTTTACCCTCCTGTTGCCCTGTGGAGTTGAGCCCAATTTACCCTCCTGTTGCCCTGTGGAGTTGAGCCCAGTTTGCCCTCCTGTTGCCCTGTGGTGTTGAGCCCAGTTTGCCCTCCTGTTGCCCTGTGGAGTTGAGCCCAGTTTGCCCTCCTGTTGCCCTGTGGAGTTGAGCCCAATTTACCCTCCTGTTGCCCTGTGGAGTTGAGCCCAGTTTGCCCTCCTGTTGCCCTGTGGAGTTGAGCCCAATTTACCCTCCTCTTGCCCTGTGGAGTTGAGCCCAGATTGCCCTCCTGTTGCCCAGTGGAGTTGAGCCCAGTTTGCCCTCCTGTTGCCCTGTGGAGTTGAGCCCAGTTTGCCCTCCTGTTGCCCTGTGGAGTTGAGCCCAATTTACCCTCCTGTTGCCCTGTGTTGAGCCCAGTTTGCTCTCCTGTTGCCCTGTGGAGTTGAGCCCAGTTTCCCCTCCTGTTGCCCTGTGGATTTGAGCCCAATTTACCCTCCTGTAGCCTTGTGGAGTTGAGCCCAGTTTGCCCTCCTGTTCCCTTGTGGAGTTGAGCCCAATTTACCCTCCTGTTGCCCTGTGGAGTTGAGCCCAGTTTGCCCTCCTGTTGCCCTGTGGAGTTGAGCCCAGTTTGCCCTCCTGTTGCCCTGTGGAGTTGAGCCCAGATTGCCCTCCTGTTGCCCTGTGGAGTTGAGCCCAGTTTGCCCTCCTGTTGCCCTGTGGAGTTGAGCCCAATTTACCCTCCTCTTGCCCTGTGGAGTTGAGCCCAGATTGCCCTCCTGTTGCCCAGTGGAGTTGAGCCCAGATTGCCCTCCTGTTGCCCAGTGGAGTTGAGCCCAGTTTGCCCTCCTGTTGCCCTGTGGAGTTGAGCCCAATTTACCCTCCTGTTGCCCTGTGGAGTTGAGCCCAGTTTGCCCTCCTGTTGCCTTGTGGATTTGAGCCCAATTTACCCTCCTGTTGCCCAGTGGAGTTGAGCCCAGATTGCGCTCCTGTTGCCTTGTGGATTTGAGCCCAATTTCCCCTCCTGTTGCCCTGCGGAGTTGAGCCCAGTTTACCCTCCTGTTGCCTTGTGGAGTTGAGCCTAATTTACCCTCCTGTTGCCCTTTGGAGTTGAGCCCAATTTACCCTCCTCTTGCCCTGTGGAGTTGAGCCCGGATTGCCCTCCTGTTGCCTAGTGGAGTTGAGCCCAGTTTGCCCTCCTGTTGCCCTGTGGAGTTGAGCCCTGTTTACCCTCCTGTTGCCCTGTGGAGTTGAGCCCAGTTTGCCCTCCTGTTGCCCTGCGGAGTTGAGCCCAGTTGACCCTCCTGTTGCCCTGTGGAGTTGAGCCCAATTTGCCCTCCTGTTGCCTAGTGGAGTTGAGCTCAGTTTACCCTCCTGTTGCCCTGTGGAGTTGAGCCCAATTTACCCTCCTGTTGCCTTGTGGAGTTGAGCCCAGTTTGCCCTCCTGTTGCCCTGTGGAGTTGAGCCCAGTTTACGCTCCTGTTGCCCTGTGGAGCTGAGCCCAATTTACCCTCTTGTTGCCCTGTGGAGTTGAGCCCAGATTGCCCTCCTGTTGCCTTGTGGAGTTGAGCCCAGTTTGCCCTCCTGTTGCCCTGTGGAGTTGAGCCCAGTTTACCCTCCTGTTGCCCTGTGGAGTTGAGCCCAATTTACCCTCCTGTTGCCCTGTGGAGTTGAGCCCAGTTTGCCCTCCTGTTGCCCTGTGAAGTTGAGCCCAGTTTACCCTCCTGTTGCCCTGTGGATTATAGCCCAATTTACCCTCCTGTTGCCCTGCGGAGTTGAGCCCAGTTTACCCTCCTGTTGCCTTGTGGAGTTGAGCCCAGTTTACCCTCCTGTTGCCTTGTGGTGTTGAGCCCAGTTTGCCCTCCTGTTGCCCTGTGGAGTTGAGCCCAGTTTACCCTCCTGTTGCCCTGTGGAGTTGAGCCCAGTTTACCCTCCTGTTGCCCTGTGGAGTTGAGCCCAATTTACCCTCCTGTTGCCCTGTGGAGTTGAGCCCAGTTTGCCCTCCTGTTGCCCTGTGGTGTTGAGCCCAGTTTGCCCTCCTGTTGCCCTGTGGAGTTGAGCCCAGTTTGCCCTCCTGTTGCCCTGTGGAGTTGAGCCCAATTTACCCTCTTGTTGCCCTGTGTTGAGCCCAGTTTGCTCTCCTGTTGCCCTGTGGAGTTGAGCCCAGTTTGCCCTCCTGTTGCCCTGTGGATTTGAGCCCAATTTACCCTCCTGTAGCCTTGTGGAGTTGAGCCCAGTTTGCCCTCCTGTTCCCTTGTGGAGTTGAGCCCAATTTACCCTCCTGTTGCCCAGTGGAGTTGAGCCCAGATTGTCCTCCTGTTGCCCTGTGGAGTTAAGCCCAGTTTACCCTCTTGTTGCCCTGTGGAGTTGAGCCCAGTTTGCCCTCCTGTTGCCCTGTGGAGTTGAGCCCAGTTTACCCTCCTGTTGCCCTGTGGAGTTGAGCCCAGTTTACCCTCCTGCTACCTTGTGGAGTTGAGCCCAGTTTGCCCTCCTGTTGCCTTGTGGAGTTGAGCCCAGTTTACCCTCCTGTTGCCCTGTGGAGTTGAGCCCAGTTTGCCCTCCTGTTGCCCTGTGGAGTTGAGCCCAATTTACCCTCCTCTTGCCCTGTGGAGTTGAGCCCAGATTGCCCTCCTGTTGCCCAGTGGAGTTGAGCCCAATTTCCCCTCCTGTTGCCCAGTGGAGTTTAGCCCAGTTTGCCCTCCTGTTGCCCTGTGGAGTTGAGCCCAATTTACCCTCCTGTTGCCCTGTGGAGTTGAGCCCAGTTTGCCCTCCTGTTGCCTTGTGGATTTGAGCCCAATTTACCCTCCTGTTGCCCAGTGGAGTTGAGCCCAGATTGCGCTCCTGTTGCCTTGTGGATTTGAGCCCAATTTCCCCTCCTGTTGCCCTGCGGAGTTGAGCCCAGTTTACCCTCCTGTTGCCTTGTGGAGTTGAGCCTAATTTACCCTCCTGTTGCCCTTTGGAGTTGAGCCCAGTTTGCCCTCCTGTTGCCCTGTGGAGTTGAGCCCAGTTTGCCCTCCTGTTACCCTGTGGAGTTGAGCCCAGTTTACCCTCCTGTTGCCCTGTGGAGTTGAGCCCAGTTTACCCTCCTGTTACCTTGTGGAGTTGAGCCCAGTTTGCCCTCCTGTTGCCCTGTGGAGTTGAGCCCAGTTTACCCTCCTGTTGCCCTTTGGAGGTGAGCCCAGTTTGCCCTCCTGTTGCCCTGTGGAGTTGGGCCCAATTTACCCTCCTCTTGCCCTGTGGAGTTGAGCCCAGATTGCCCTCCTGTTGCCTAGTGGAGTTGAGCCCAGTTTGCCCTCCTGTTGCCCTGTGGAGTTGAGCCCTGTTTACCCTCCTGTTGCCCTGTGGAGTTGAGCCCAGTTTGCCCTCCTGTTGCCCTGTGGAGTTGAGCCCAGTTTACCCTCCTGTTGCCTTGTGGCGTACAGCCCAATTTACCCTCCTGTTGCCCTGTGGAGTTGAGCCCAGATTGCGCTCCTGTTGCCTTGTGGATTTGAGCCCAATTTCCCCTCCTGTTGCCCTGCGGAGTTGAGCCCAGTTTGCCCTCCTGTTGCCTTGTGGAGTTGAGCCCAGTTTACCCTCCTGTTGCCCTGTGGAGTTGAGCCCAGTTTGCCCTCCTGTTGCCCTGTGGAGTTGAGCCCAATTTACCCTCCTCTTGCCCTGTGGAGTTGAGCCCAGATTGCCCTCCTGTTGCCCAGTGGAGTTGAGCCCAGTTTGCCCTCCTGTTGCCCTGTGGAGTTGAGCCCAATTTACCCTCCTGTTGCCCTGTGGAGTTGAGCCCAGTTTCCCCTCCTGTTGCCTAGTGGAGTTGATCCCAGTTTGCCCTCCTGTTGTCTTGTGGAGTTGAGCCCAGTTTGCCCTCCTGTTGCCCTGTGGAGTTGAGCCCAGTGTACCCTCCTGTTGCCCTGTGGTGCTGAGCCCAATTTACCCTCCTGTTGCTCTGTGGAGTTGAGCCCAATTTACTCTCCTGTTGCCCTGTGGAGTTGAGCCCAGTTTACCCTCCTGTTGCCCTGTGGAGTTGAGCCCAGTTTCCCCTCCTGTTACCCTGTGGATTTGAGCCCAGTTTGCCCTCCTGTTGCCTTGTGGATTTGAGCCCAGTTTACCCTCCTGTTGCCCTGTGGAGTTGAGCCCAGTTTACCCTCCTGTTACCCTGTGGAGTTGAGCCCTGTTTGCCTTCCTGTTGCCTTGTGGATTTGAGCCCAATTTACCCTCCTGTTGCCCAGTGGAGTTGAGCCCAGATTGCGCTCCTGTTGCCCTGTGGAGTTGAGCCCAGTTTCCCCTCCTGTTTCCTTGTGGATTATAGCCCAATTTACCCTCCTGTTGCCCTGCGGAGTTGAGCCCAGTTTGCCCTCCTGTTGCCCTGTGGATTTGAGCCCAATTTACCCTCCTGTAGCCTTGTGGAGTTGAGCCCAGTTTGCCCTCCTGTTCCCTTGTGGAGTTGAGCCCAGTTTACCCTCCTGTTGCCCTGTGGAGCTGAGCCCAATTTACCCTCCTGTTGCTCTGTGGAGTTGAGCCCAGTTTGCCCTCCTGTTGCCCTGTGGAGTTGAGCCCAGTTTGCCCTCCTGTTGCCCTGTGGAGTTGAGCCCAATTTACCCTCCTGTTGCCCTGTGGAGTTGAGCCCAATTTACCCTCCTGTTGCCCTGTGGAGTTGAGCCCAATTTACTCTCCTGTTGCCCTGTGGAGTTGAGCCCTGTTTACCCTCCTGTTGCCCTGTGGAGTTGAGCCCAGTTTACCCTCCTGTTGCCTTGTGGAGTTGAGCCCAATTTACCCTCCTGTTGCCCTGTGGAGTTGAGCCCAGTTTCCCCTCCTGTTGCTCTGTGGAGTTGATCCCAGTTTGCCCTCCTGTTGTCTTGTGGAGTTGAGCCCAGTTTGCCCTCCTGTTGCCCTGTGGTGTTGAGCCCAGTTTGCCCTCCTGTTGCCCTGTGCAGTTGAGCCCAGTTTGCCCTCCTGTTGCCCTGTGGAGTTGAGCCCAATTTACCCTCCTGTTGCCCTGTGGAGTTGAGCCCAGTTTGCCCTCCTGTTGCCCTGTGGAGTTGAGCCCAATTTACCCTCCTCTTGCCCTGTGGAGTTGAGCCCAGATTGCCCTCCTGTTGCCCAGTGGAGTTGAGCCCAGTTTGCCCTCCTGTTGCCCTGTGGAGTTGAGCCCAGTTTGCCCTCCTGTTGCCCTGTGGAGTTGAGCCCAATTTACCCTCCTGTTGCCCTGTGTTGAGCCCAGTTTGCTCTCCTGTTGCCCTGTGGAGTTGAGCCCAGTTTCCCCTCCTGTTGCCCTGTGGATTTGAGCCCAATTTACCCTCCTGTAGCCTTGTGGAGTTGAGCCCAGTTTGCCCTCCTGTTCCCTTGTGGAGTTGAGCCCAATTTACCCTCCTGTTGCCCTGTGGAGTTGAGCCCAGTTTGCCCTCCTGTTGCCCTGTGGAGTTAAGCCCAGTTTGCCCTCCTGTTGCCCTGTGGAGTTGAGCCCAGATTGCCCTCCTGTTGCCCTGTGGAGTTGAGCCCAGTTTGCCCTCCTGTTGCCCTGTGGAGTTGAGCCCAATTTACCCTCCTCTTGCCCTGTGGAGTTGAGCCCAGATTGCCCTCCTGTTGCCCAGTGGAGTTGAGCCCAGATTGCCCTCCTGTTGCCCAGTGGAGTTGAGCCCAGTTTGCCCTCCTGTTGCCCTGTGGAGTTGAGCCCAATTTACCCTCCTGTTGCCCTGTGGAGTTGAGCCCAGTTTGCCCTCCTGTTGCCTTGTGGATTTGAGCCCAATTTACCCTCCTGTTGCCCAGTGGAGTTGAGCCCAGATTGCGCTCCTGTTGCCTTGTGGATTTGAGCCCAATTTCCCCTCCTGTTGCCCTGCGGAGTTGAGCCCAGTTTACCCTCCTGTTGCCTTGTGGAGTTGAGCCTAATTTACCCTCCTGTTGCCCTTTGGAGTTGAGCCCAATTTACCCTCCTGTTGCCCTGTGGAGTTGAGCCCAGTTTGCCCTCCTGTTGCCCTGTGAAGTTGAGCCCAGTTTACCCTCCTGTTGCCCTGTGGATTATAGCCCAATTTACCCTCCTGTTGCCCTGCGGAGTTGAGCCCAGTTTACCCTCCTGTTGCCTTGTGGAGTTGAGCCCAGTTTACCCTCCTGTTGCCTTGTGGTGTTGAGCCCAGTTTGCCCTCCTGTTGCCCTGTGGAGTTGAGCCCAGTTTACCCTCCTGTTGCCCTGTGGAGTTGAGCCCAGTTTACCCTCCTGTTGCCCTGTGGAGTTGAGCCCAATTTACCCTCCTGTTGCCCTGTGGAGTTGAGCCCAGTTTGCCCTCCTGTTGCCCTGTGGTGTTGAGCCCAGTTTGCCCTCCTGTTGCCCTGTGGAGTTGAGCCCAGTTTGCCCTCCTGTTGCCCTGTGGAGTTGAGCCCAATTTACCCTCTTGTTGCCCTGTGTTGAGCCCAGTTTGCTCTCCTGTTGCCCTGTGGAGTTGAGCCCAGTTTGCCCTCCTGTTGCCCTGTGGATTTGAGCCCAATTTACCCTCCTGTAGCCTTGTGGAGTTGAGCCCAGTTTGCCCTCCTGTTCCCTTGTGGAGTTGAGCCCAATTTACCCTCCTGTTGCCCAGTGGAGTTGAGCCCAGATTGTCCTCCTGTTGCCCTGTGGAGTTAAGCCCAGTTTACCCTCTTGTTGCCCTGTGGAGTTGAGCCCAGTTTGCCCTCCTGTTGCCCTGTGGAGTTGAGCCCAGTTTACCCTCCTGTTGCCCTGTGGAGTTGAGCCCAGTTTACCCTCCTGCTACCTTGTGGAGTTGAGCCCAGTTTGCCCTCCTGTTGCCTTGTGGAGTTGAGCCCAGTTTACCCTCCTGTTGCCCTGTGGAGTTGAGCCCAGTTTGCCCTCCTGTTGCCCTGTGGAGTTGAGCCCAATTTACCCTCCTCTTGCCCTGTGGAGTTGAGCCCAGATTGCCCTCCTGTTGCCCAGTGGAGTTGAGCCCAATTTCCCCTCCTGTTGCCCAGTGGAGTTTAGCCCAGTTTGCCCTCCTGTTGCCCTGTGGAGTTGAGCCCAATTTACCCTCCTGTTGCCCTGTGGAGTTGAGCCCAGTTTGCCCTCCTGTTGCCTTGTGGATTTGAGCCCAATTTACCCTCCTGTTGCCCAGTGGAGTTGAGCCCAGATTGCGCTCCTGTTGCCTTGTGGATTTGAGCCCAATTTCCCCTCCTGTTGCCCTGCGGAGTTGAGCCCAGTTTACCCTCCTGTTGCCTTGTGGAGTTGAGCCTAATTTACCCTCCTGTTGCCCTTTGGAGTTGAGCCCAGTTTGCCCTCCTGTTGCCCTGTGGAGTTGAGCCCAGTTTGCCCTCCTGTTACCCTGTGGAGTTGAGCCCAGTTTACCCTCCTGTTGCCCTGTGGAGTTGAGCCCAGTTTACCCTCCTGTTACCTTGTGGAGTTGAGCCCAGTTTGCCCTCCTGTTGCCCTGTGGAGTTGAGCCCAGTTTACCCTCCTGTTGCCCTTTGGAGGTGAGCCCAGTTTGCCCTCCTGTTGCCCTGTGGAGTTGGGCCCAATTTACCCTCCTCTTGCCCTGTGGAGTTGAGCCCAGATTGCCCTCCTGTTGCCTAGTGGAGTTGAGCCCAGTTTGCCCTCCTGTTGCCCTGTGGAGTTGAGCCCTGTTTACCCTCCTGTTGCCCTGTGGAGTTGAGCCCAGTTTGCCCTCCTGTTGCCCTGTGGAGTTGAGCCCAGTTTACCCTCCTGTTGCCTTGTGGCGTACAGCCCAATTTACCCTCCTGTTGCCCTGTGGAGTTGAGCCCAGATTGCGCTCCTGTTGCCTTGTGGATTTGAGCCCAATTTCCCCTCCTGTTGCCCTGCGGAGTTGAGCCCAGTTTGCCCTCCTGTTGCCTTGTGGAGTTGAGCCCAGTTTACCCTCCTGTTGCCCTGTGGAGTTGAGCCCAGTTTGCCCTCCTGTTGCCCTGTGGAGTTGAGCCCAATTTACCCTCCTCTTGCCCTGTGGAGTTGAGCCCAGATTGCCCTCCTGTTGCCCAGTGGAGTTGAGCCCAGTTTGCCCTCCTGTTGCCCTGTGGAGTTGAGCCCAATTTACCCTCCTGTTGCCCTGTGGAGTTGAGCCCAGTTTCCCCTCCTGTTGCCTAGTGGAGTTGATCCCAGTTTGCCCTCCTGTTGTCTTGTGGAGTTGAGCCCAGTTTGCCCTCCTGTTGCCCTGTGGAGTTGAGCCCAGTGTACCCTCCTGTTGCCCTGTGGTGCTGAGCCCAATTTACCCTCCTGTTGCTCTGTGGAGTTGAGCCCAATTTACTCTCCTGTTGCCCTGTGGAGTTGAGCCCAGTTTACCCTCCTGTTGCCCTGTGGAGTTGAGCCCAGTTTCCCCTCCTGTTACCCTGTGGATTTGAGCCCAGTTTGCCCTCCTGTTGCCTTGTGGATTTGAGCCCAGTTTACCCTCCTGTTGCCCTGTGGAGTTGAGCCCAGTTTACCCTCCTGTTACCCTGTGGAGTTGAGCCCTGTTTGCCTTCCTGTTGCCTTGTGGATTTGAGCCCAATTTACCCTCCTGTTGCCCAGTGGAGTTGAGCCCAGATTGCGCTCCTGTTGCCCTGTGGAGTTGAGCCCAGTTTCCCCTCCTGTTTCCTTGTGGATTATAGCCCAATTTACCCTCCTGTTGCCCTGCGGAGTTGAGCCCAGTTTGCCCTCCTGTTGCCCTGTGGATTTGAGCCCAATTTACCCTCCTGTAGCCTTGTGGAGTTGAGCCCAGTTTGCCCTCCTGTTCCCTTGTGGAGTTGAGCCCAGTTTACCCTCCTGTTGCCCTGTGGAGCTGAGCCCAATTTACCCTCCTGTTGCTCTGTGGAGTTGAGCCCAGTTTGCCCTCCTGTTGCCCTGTGGAGTTGAGCCCAGTTTGCCCTCCTGTTGCCCTGTGGAGTTGAGCCCAATTTACCCTCCTGTTGCCCTGTGGAGTTGAGCCCAATTTACCCTCCTGTTGCCCTGTGGAGTTGAGCCCAATTTACTCTCCTGTTGCCCTGTGGAGTTGAGCCCTGTTTACCCTCCTGTTGCCCTGTGGAGTTGAGCCCAGTTTACCCTCCTGTTGCCTTGTGGAGTTGAGCCCAATTTACCCTCCTGTTGCCCTGTGGAGTTGAGCCCAGTTTCCCCTCCTGTTGCTCTGTGGAGTTGATCCCAGTTTGCCCTCCTGTTGTCTTGTGGAGTTGAGCCCAGTTTGCCCTCCTGTTGCCCTGTGGTGTTGAGCCCAGTTTGCCCTCCTGTTGCCCTGTGCAGTTGAGCCCAGTTTGCCCTCCTGTTGCCCTGTGGAGTTGAGCCCAATTTACCCTCCTGTTGCCCTGTGGAGTTGAGCCCAGTTTGCCCTCCTGTTGCCCTGTGGAGTTGAGCCCAATTTACCCTCCTCTTGCCCTGTGGAGTTGAGCCCAGATTGCCCTCCTGTTGCCCAGTGGAGTTGAGCCCAGTTTGCCCTCCTGTTGCCCTGTGGAGTTGAGCCCAGTTTGCCCTCCTGTTGCCCTGTGGAGTTGAGCCCAATTTACCCTCCTGTTGCCCTGTGTTGAGCCCAGTTTGCTCTCCTGTTGCCCTGTGGAGTTGAGCCCAGTTTCCCCTCCTGTTGCCCTGTGGATTTGAGCCCAATTTACCCTCCTGTAGCCTTGTGGAGTTGAGCCCAGTTTGCCCTCCTGTTCCCTTGTGGAGTTGAGCCCAATTTACCCTCCTGTTGCCCTGTGGAGTTGAGCCCAGTTTGCCCTCCTGTTGCCCTGTGGAGTTGAGCCCAGTTTGCCCTCCTGTTGCCCTGTGGAGTTGAGCCCAGATTGCCCTCCTGTTGCCCTGTGGAGTTGAGCCCAGTTTGCCCTCCTGTTGCCCTGTGGAGTTGAGCCCAATTTACCCTCCTCTTGCCCTGTGGAGTTGAGCCCAGATTGCCCTCCTGTTGCCCAGTGGAGTTGAGCCCAGATTGCCCTCCTGTTGCCCAGTGGAGTTGAGCCCAGTTTGCCCTCCTGTTGCCCTGTGGAGTTGAGCCCAATTTACCCTCCTGTTGCCCTGTGGAGTTGAGCCCAGTTTGCCCTCCTGTTGCCTTGTGGATTTGAGCCCAATTTACCCTCCTGTTGCCCAGTGGAGTTGAGCCCAGATTGCGCTCCTGTTGCCTTGTGGATTTGAGCCCAATTTCCCCTCCTGTTGCCCTGCGGAGTTGAGCCCAGTTTACCCTCCTGTTGCCTTGTGGAGTTGAGCCTAATTTACCCTCCTGTTGCCCTTTGGAGTTGAGCCCAATTTACCCTCCTCTTGCCCTGTGGAGTTGAGCCCGGATTGCCCTCCTGTTGCCTAGTGGAGTTGAGCCCAGTTTGCCCTCCTGTTGCCCTGTGGAGTTGAGCCCTGTTTACCCTCCTGTTGCCCTGTGGAGTTGAGCCCAGTTTGCCCTCCTGTTGCCCTGCGGAGTTGAGCCCAGTTGACCCTCCTGTTGCCCTGTGGAGTTGAGCCCAATTTGCCCTCCTGTTGCCTAGTGGAGTTGAGCTCAGTTTACCCTCCTGTTGCCCTGTGGAGTTGAGCCCAATTTACCCTCCTGTTGCCTTGTGGAGTTGAGCCCAGTTTGCCCTCCTGTTGCCCTGTGGAGTTGAGCCCAGTTTACGCTCCTGTTGCCCTGTGGAGCTGAGCCCAATTTACCCTCTTGTTGCCCTGTGGAGTTGAGCCCAGATTGCCCTCCTGTTGCCTTGTGGAGTTGAGCCCAGTTTGCCCTCCTGTTGCCCTGTGGAGTTGAGCCCAGTTTACCCTCCTGTTGCCCTGTGGAGTTGAGCCCAATTTACCCTCCTGTTGCCCTGTGGAGTTGAGCCCAGTTTGCCCTCCTGTTGCCCTGTGAAGTTGAGCCCAGTTTACCCTCCTGTTGCCCTGTGGATTATAGCCCAATTTACCCTCCTGTTGCCCTGCGGAGTTGAGCCCAGTTTACCCTCCTGTTGCCTTGTGGAGTTGAGCCCAGTTTACCCTCCTGTTGCCTTGTGGTGTTGAGCCCAGTTTGCCCTCCTGTTGCCCTGTGGAGTTGAGCCCAGTTTACCCTCCTGTTGCCTTGTGGAGTTGAGCCCAGTTTGCCCTCCTGTTGCCCTGTGGAGTTGAGCCCAGTTTACCCTCCTGTTGCCCTGTGGAGTTGAGCCCAATTTACCCTCCTGTTGCCCTGTGGAGTTGAGCCCAGTTTGCCCTCCTGTTGCCCTGTGAAGTTGAGCCCAGTTTACCCTCCTGTTGCCCTGTGGATTATAGCCCAATTTACCCTCCTGTTGCCCTGCGGAGTTGAGCCCAGTTTACCCTCCTGTTGCCTTGTGGAGTTGAGCCCAGTTTACCCTCCTGTTGCCTTGTGGTGTTGAGCCCAGTTTGCCCTCCTGTTGCCCTGTGGAGTTGAGCCCAGTTTACCCTCCTGTTGCCCTGTGGAGTTGAGCCCAGTTTACCCTCCTGTTGCCCTGTGGAGTTGAGCCCAATTTACCCTCCTGTTGCCCTGTGGAGTTGAGCCCAGTTTGCCCTCCTGTTGCCCTGTGGTGTTGAGCCCAGTTTGCCCTCCTGTTGCCCTGTGGAGTTGAGCCCAGTTTGCCCTCCTGTTGCCCTGTGGAGTTGAGCCCAATTTACCCTCTTGTTGCCCTGTGTTGAGCCCAGTTTGCTCTCCTGTTGCCCTGTGGAGTTGAGCCCAGTTTGCCCTCCTGTTGCCCTGTGGATTTGAGCCCAATTTACCCTCCTGTAGCCTTGTGGAGTTGAGCCCAGTCTGCCCTCCTGTTCCCTTGTGGAGTTGAGCCCAATTTACCCTCCTGTTGCCCAGTGGAGTTGAGCCCAGATTGTCCTCCTGTTGCCCTGTGGAGTTAAGCCCAGTTTACCCTCTTGTTGCCCTGTGGAGTTGAGCCCAGTTTGCCCTCCTGTTGCCCTGTGGAGTTGAGCCCAGTTTACCCTCCTGTTGCCCTGTGGAGTTGAGCCCAGTTTACCCTCCTGCTACCTTGTGGAGTTGAGCCCAGTTTGCCCTCCTGTTGCCTTGTGGAGTTGAGCCCAGTTTACCCTCCTGTTGCCCTGTGGAGTTGAGCCCAGTTTGCCCTCCTGTTGCCCTGTGGAGTTGAGCCCAATTTACCCTCCTCTTGCCCTGTGGAGTTGAGCCCAGATTGCCCTCCTGTTGCCCAGTGGAGTTGAGCCCAATTTCCCCTCCTGTTGCCCAGTGGAGTTGAGCCCAGTTTGCCCTCCTGTTGCCCTGTGGAGTTGAGCCCAATTTACCCTCCTCTTGCCCTGTGGAGTTGAGCCCAGTTTGCCCTCCTGTTGCCTTGTGGATTTGAGCCCAATTTACCCTCCTGTTGCCCAGTGGAGTTGAGCCCAGATTGCGCTCCTGTTGCCTTGTGGATTTGAGCCCAATTTCCCCTCCTGTTGCCCTGCGGAGTTGAGCCCAGTTTACCCTCCTGTTGCCTTGTGGAGTTGAGCCTAATTTACCCTCCTGTTGCCCTTTGGAGTTGAGCCCAGTTTGCCCTCCTGTTGCCCTGTGGAGTTGAGCCCAGTTTGCCCTCCTGTTACCCTGTGGAGTTGAGCCCAGTTTACCCTCCTGTTGCCCTGTGGAGTTGAGCCCAGTTTACCCTCCTGTTACCTTGTGGAGTTGAGCCCAGTTTGCCCTCCTGTTGCCCTGTGGAGTTGAGCCCAGTTTACCCTCCTGTTGCCCTTTGGAGGTGAGCCCAGTTTGCCCTCCTGTTGCCCTGTGGAGTTGAGCCCAATTTACCCTCCTCTTGCCCTGTGGAGTTGAGCCCAGATTGCCCTCCTGTTGCCTAGTGGAGTTGAGCCCAGTTTGCCCTCCTGTTGCCCTGTGGAGTTGAGCCCTGTTTACCCTCCTGTTGCCCTGTGGAGTTGAGCCCAGTTTGCCCTCCTGTTGCCCTGTGGAGTTGAGCCCAGTTTACCCTCCTGTTGCCTTGTGGCGTACAGCCCAATTTACCCTCCTGTTGCCCTGTGGAGTTGAGCCCAGATTGCGCTCCTGTTGCCTTGTGGATTTGAGCCCAATTTCCCCTCCTGTTGCCCTGCGGAGTTGAGCCCAGTTTGCCCTCCTGTTGCCTTGTGGAGTTGAGCCCAGTTTACCCTCCTGTTGCCCTGTGGAGTTGAGCCCAGTTTGCCCTCCTGTTGCCCTGTGGAGTTGAGCCCAATTTACCCTCCTCTTGCCCTGTGGAGTTGAGCCCAGATTGCCCTCCTGTTGCCCAGTGGAGTTGAGCCCAGTTTGCCCTCCTGTTGCCCTGTGGAGTTGAGCCCAATTTACCCTCCTGTTGCCCTGTGGAGTTGAGCCCAGTTTCCCCTCCTGTTGCCTAGTGGAGTTGATCCCAGTTTGCCCTCCTGTTGTCTTGTGGAGTTGAGCCCAGTTTGCCCTCCTGTTGCCCTGTGGAGTTGAGCCCAGTGTACCCTCCTGTTGCCCTGTGGAGCTGAGCCCAATTTACCCTCCTGTTGCTCTGTGGAGTTGAGCCCAATTTACTCTCCTGTTGCCCTGTGGAGTTGAGCCCAGTTTACCCTCCTGTTGCCCTGTGGAGTTGAGCCCAGTTTCCCCTCCTGTTACCCTGTGGATTTGAGCCCAGTTTGCCCTCCTGTTGCCTTGTGGATTTGAGCCCAGTTTACCCTCCTGTTGCCCTGTGGAGTTGAGCCCAGTTTACCCTCCTGTTACCCTGTGGAGTTGAGCCCTGTTTGCCTTCCTGTTGCCTTGTGGATTTGAGCCCAATTTACCCTCCTGTTGCCCAGTGGAGTTGAGCCCAGATTGCGCTCCTGTTGCCCTGTGGAGTTGAGCCCAGTTTCCCCTCCTGTTTCCTTGTGGATTATAGCCCAATTTACCCTCCTGTTGCCCTGCGGAGTTGAGCCCAGTTTGCCCTCCTGTTGCCCTGTGGATTTGAGCCCAATTTACCCTCCTGTAGCCTTGTGGAGTTGAGCCCAGTTTGCCCTCCTGTTCCCTTGTGGAGTTGAGCCCAGTTTACCCTCCTGTTGCCCTGTGGAGCTGAGCCCAATTTACCCTCCTGTTGCTCTGTGGAGTTGAGCCCAGTTTGCCCTCCTGTTGCCCTGTGGAGTTGAGCCCAGTTTGCCCTCCTGTTGCCCTGTGGAGTTGAGCCCAATTTACCCTCCTGTTGCCCTGTGGAGTTGAGCCCAATTTACCCTCCTGTTGCCCTGTGGAGTTGAGCCCAATTTACTCTCCTGTTGCCCTGTGGAGTTGAGCCCTGTTTACCCTCCTGTTGCCCTGTGGAGTTGAGCCCAGTTTACCCTCCTGTTGCCTTGTGGAGTTGAGCCCAATTTACCCTCCTGTTGCCCTGTGGAGTTGAGCCCAGTTTCCCCTCCTGTTGCTCTGTGGAGTTGATCCCAGTTTGCCCTCCTGTTGTCTTGTGGAGTTGAGCCCAGTTTGCCCTCCTGTTGCCCTGTGGAGTTGAGCCCAGTTTACCCTCCTGTTGCCCTGTGGAGCTGAGCCCAATTTACCCTCCTGTTGCTCTGTGGAGTTGAGCCCAATATACTCTCCTGTTGCCCTGTGGAGTTGAGCCCAGTTTCCCCTCCTGTTGCCCTGTGGAGTTGAGCCAAGTTTCCCCTCCTGTTACCCTGTGGAGTTGAGCCCAGTTTACCCTCCTGTTGCCTTGTGGAGTTGAGCCCAATTTACCCTCCTGTTACCCTGTGGAGTTGAGCCCAGTTTGCCCTCCTGTTGCCTTATGGAGTTGAGCCCAATTTCCCCTCCTGTTGCCCTGTGGAGTTGAGCCCAGTTTCCCCTCCTGTTGCCTAGTGGAGATGATCCCAGTTTGCCCTCCTGTTGTCTTGTGGAGTTGAGCCCAGTTTACTCTCCTGTTGCCCTGTGGAGCTGAGCCCAATTTACCCTCCTGTTGCCCTGTGGAGTTGAGCCCAGTTTGCCCTCCTGTTGCCCTGTGGAGTTGAGCCCAGTTTACTCTCCTGTTGCCCTGTGGAGCTGAGCCCAATTTACCCTCCTGTTGCCCTGTGGAGTTGAGCCCAGTTTGGCCTCCTGTTGACCTGTGGAGTTGAGCCCAGTTTGCCCTCCTGTTGCCCTGTGGAGTTGAGCCCAATTTACCCTCCTGTTGCCCTGTGGAGTTGAGCCCAATTTACTCTCCTGTTGCCCTGTGGAGTTGAGCCCAGTTTACCCTCCTGTTGCCCTGTGGAGTTGAGCCCAGTTTGCCCTCCTGTTGCCCTGTGGAGTTGAGCCCAATTTACCCTCCTGTTGCCTTGTGGAGTTGAGCCCAATTTACCCTCCTGTTGCCTTGTGGAGTTGAGCCCAATGTACCCTCCTGTTGCCCTGTGGAGTTGAGCCCAGTTTGCCCTCCTGTTGCCTTGTGGATTTGAGCCCAATTTACCCTCCTGTTGCCCTGTGGAGTTGAGCCCAGTTTGCCCTCCTGTTGCCCTGTAGAGTTGAGCCCAGTTTGCCCTCCTGTTGCCCTGTGGAGTTGAGCCCTGTTTACCCTCCTGTTGCCCTGTGGAGTTGAGCCCAGTTTGCCCTCCTGTTGCCCTGTGGAGTTGAGCCCAGTTTACCCTCCTGTTGCCTTGTGGCGTACAGCCCAATTTACCCTCCTGTTGCCCTGTGGATTTGAGCCCAATTTACCCTCCTGTTGCCCTGCGGAGTTGAGCCCAGTTTCCACTCCTGTTGCCTTGTGGAGTTGAGCCCAGATTGCCCTCCTGTTGCCCTGTGGAGTTGAGCCCAGTTTACCCTCCTGTTGCCCTGTGGATTTGAGCCCAATTTACCCTCCTGTTGCCTTGTGGATTTGAGCCCAGTTCGACCTCCTGTTGCCCTGTGGAGTTGAGCCCAATTTACCCTCCTGTTGCCCAGTGGAGTTGAGCCCAGATTGTCCTCCTGTTGCCCTGTGGAGTTGAGCCCAGTTTCCCCTCCTGTTGCCTAGTGGAGTTGATCCCAGTTTGCCCTCCTGTTGTCTTGTGGAGTTGAGCCCAGTTTGCCCTCCTGTTGCCCTGTGGAGTTGAGCCCTGTGTACCCTCCTGTTGCCCTGTGGAGCTGAGCCCAATTTACCCTCCTGTTGCTCTGTGGAGTTGAGCCCAATTTACTCTCCTGTTGCCCTGTGGAGTTGAGCCCAGTTTACCCTCCTGTTGCCCTGTGGAGTTGAGCCCAGTTTCCCCTCCTGTTACCCTGTGGATTTGAGCCCAGTTTGCCCTCCTGTTGCCTTGTGGATTTGAGCCCAGTTTACCCTCCTGTTGCCCTGTGGAGTTGAGCCCAGTTTACCCTCCTGTTACCCTGTGGAGTTGAGCCCTGTTTGCCTTCCTGTTGCCTTGTGGATTTGAGCCCAATTTACCCTCCTGTTGCCCAGTGGAGTTGAGCCCCGATTGCGCTCCTGTTGCTCTGTGGAGTTGAGCCCAGTTTCCCCTCCTGTTTCCTTGTGGATGATAGCCCAATTTACCCTCCTGTTGCCCTGTGGATTTGAGCCCAATTTACCCTCATGTAGCCTTGTGGAGTTGAGCCCAGTTTGCCCTCCTGTTCCCTTGTGGAGTTGAGCCCAGTTTACCCTCCTGTTGCCCTTTGGAGTTGAGCCCAATTTACCCTCCTGTTGCTCTGTGGAGTTGAGCCCAGTTTGCCCTCCTGTTGCCCTGTGGAGTTGAGCCCAGTTTGCCCTCCTGTTGCCCTGTGGAGTTGAGCCCTGTTTACCTTCCTGTTGCCCTGTGGAGTTGAGCCCAGTTTACCCTCCTGTTGCCTTGTGGCGTACAGCCCAATTTACCCTCCTGTTGCACTGTGGATTTGAGCCCAATTTACCCTCCTGTTGCCCTGCGGAGTTGAGCACAGTTTCCCCTCCTGTTGCCTTGTGGAGTTGAGCCCAGTTTGCCCTCCTGTTGCCCTGTGGAGTTGAGCCCAGTTTACCCTCCTGTTGCCCTGTGGATTTGAGCCCAATTTACCCTCCTGTTGCCTTGTGGAGTTGAGCCCAGTTCGCCCTCCTGTTCCCCTGTGGAGTTGAGCCCAGTTTACCCTCCTGTTACCTTGTGGAGTTGAGCCCAGTTTGCCCTCCTGTTGCCTTGTGGAGTTGAGCCCAGTTTGCCCTCCTGTTGCCCTGTGGAGTTGATCCCAGTTTACCCTCCTGTTGCCCTGTGGAGGTGAGCCCAGTTTGCCCTCCTGTTGCCCTGTGGAGTTGAGCCCAATTTACCCTCCTGTTGCCCTGTGGAATTGAGCCCAGATTGCCCTCCTGTTGCCTAGTGGAGTTGAGCCCAGATTGAGGTCCTGTTGCCCAGTGGAGTTGAGCCCAATTTCCCCTCCTGTTGCCCTGCGGAGTTGAGCCCAGTTTACCCTCCTGTTGCCTTGTGGAGTTGAGCCCAATTTACCCTCCTGTTGCCCTTTGGAGTTGAGCCCAGTTTGCCCTCCTGTTGCCTTATGGAGTTGAGCCCAATTTCCCCTCCTGTTGCCCTGTGGAGTTGAGCCCAGTTTCCCCTCCTGTTGCCTAGTGGAGATGATCCCAGTTTGCCCTCCTGTTGTCTTGTGGAGTTGAGCCCAGTTTACTCTCCTGTTGCCCTGTGGAGCTGAGCCCAATTTACCCTCCTGTTGCCCTGTGGAGTTGAGCCCAGTTTCCCCTCCTGTTGCCTAGTGGAGTTGAGCCCAGTTTGCCCTCCTGTTGCCCTGTGGAGTTGAGCCCAGTTTACTCTCCTGTTGCCCTGTGGAGCTGAGCCCAATTTACCCTCCTGTTGCCCTGTGGAGTTGAGCCCAGTTTGCCCTCCTGTTGCCCTGTGGAGTTGAGCCCAATTTACCCTCCTGTTGCCCTGTGGAGTTGAGCCCAATTTACTCTCCTGTTGCCCTGTGGAGTTGAGCCCAGTTTACCCTCCTGTTGCCCTGTGGAGTTGAGCCCAGTTTGCCCTCCTGTTGCCCTGTGGAGTTGAGCCCAATTTACCCTCCTGTTGCCTTGTGGAGTTGAGCCCAATTTACCCTCCTGTTGCCTTGTGGAGTTGAGCCCAATGTACCCTCCTGTTGCCCTGTGGAGTTGAGCCCAGTTTGCCCTCCTGTTGCCTTGTGGATTTGAGCCCAATTTACCCTCCTGTTGCCCTGTGGAGTTGAGCCCAGATTGCGCTCCTGTTGCCTTGTGGATTTGAGCCCAATTTCCCCTCCTGTTGCCCTGCGGAGTTGAGCCCAGTTTACCCTCCTGTTGCCTTGTGGAGTTGAGCCCAATTTACCCTCCTGTTGCCTGTGGAGTTGAGCCCAATTTATCCTCCTGTTGCCGTGTGGAGTTGAGCCCAGTTTGCCCTCCTGTTGCCCTGTGGAGTTGAGCCCAGTTTACCCTCCTGTTGCCCTGTGGAGCTGAGCCCAATTTACCCTCCTGTTGCTCTGTGGAGTTGAGCCCAATATACTCTTCTGTTGCCCTGTGGAGTTGAGCCCAGTTTCCCCTCCTGTTGCCCTGTGGAGTTGAGCCAAGTTTCCCCTCCTGTTACCCTGTGGAGTTGAGCCCAGTTTACCCTCCTGTTGCCTTGTGGAGTTGAGCCCAATTTACCCTCCTGTTGCCCTGTGGAGTTGAGCCCTCTTTGCCCTCCTGTTGCCTTATGGAGTTGAGCCCAATTTCCTCTCCTGTTGCCCTGTGGAGTTGAGCCCAGTTTCCCCTCCTGTTGCCTAGTGGAGATGATCCCAGTTTGCCCTCCTGTTGTCTTGTGGAGTTGAGCCCAGTTTACTCTCCTGTTGCCCTGTGGAGCTGAGCCCAATTTACCCTCCTGTTGCCCTGTGGAGTTGAGCCCAGTTTCCCCTCCTGTTGCCTTGTGGAGTTGAGCCCAGTTTGCCCTCCTGTTGCCCTGTGGAGTTGAGCCCAGTTTACTCTCCTGTTGCCCTGTGGAGCTGAGCCCAATTTACCCTCCTGTTGCCCTGTGGAGTTGAGCCCAGTTTACCCTCCTGTTGACCTGTGGAGTTGAGCCCAGTTTGCCCTCCTGTTGCCCTGTGGAGTTGAGCCCAATTTACCCTCCTGTTGCCCTGTGGAGTTGAGCCCAATTTACTCTCCTGTTGCCCTGTGGAGTTGAGCCCAGTTTACCCTCCTGTTGCCCTGTGGAGTTGAGCCCAGTTTGCCCTCCTGTTGCCCTGTGGAGTTGAGCCCAATTTACCCTCCTGTTGCCTTGTGGAGTTGAGCCCAATTTACCCTCCTGTTGCCTTGTGGAGTTGAGCCCAATGTACCCTCCTGTTGCCCTGTGGAGTTGAGCCCAGTTTGCCCTCCTGTTGCCTTGTGGATTTGAGCCCAATTTACCCTCCTGTTGCCCTGTGGAGTTGAGCCCAGATTGCGCTCCTGTTGCCTTGTGGATTTGAGCCCAATTTCCCCTCCTGTTGCCCTGCGGAGTTGAGCCCAGTTTACCCTCCTGTTGCCTTGTGGAGTTGAGCCCAATTTACCCTCCTGTTGCCCTGTGGAGTTGAGCCCCGTTTGCCCTCCTGTTGCCCTGTGGAGTTGAGCCCAATTTATCCTCCTGTTGCCGTGTGGAGTTGAGCCCAGTTTGCCCTCCTGTTGCCCTGTGGAGTTGAGCCCAGTTTACCCTCCTGTTGCCTTGTGGAGCTGAGCCCAATTTACCCTCCTGTTGCCCTGTGGAGTTGAGCCCAGTTTCCCCTCCTGTTGCTCTGTGGAGTTGATCCCAGTTTGCCCTCCTGTTGTCTTGTGGAGTTGAGCCCAGTTTGCCCTCCTGTTGCCCTGTGGAGTTGAGCCCAGTTTACCCTCCTGTTGCCCTGTGGAGCTGAGCCCAATTTACCCTCCTGTTGCTCTGTGGAGTTGAGCCCAATATACTCTCCTGTTGCCCTGTGGAGTTGAGCCCAGTTTCCCCTCCTGTTGCCCTGTGGAGTTGAGCCAAGTTTCCCCTCCTGTTACCCTGTGGAGTTGAGCCCAGTTTGCCCTCCTGTTGCCTTGTGGATTTGAGCCCAGTTTACCCTCCTGTTACCCTGTGGAGTTGAGCCCTGTTTGCCTTCCTGTTGCCTTGTGGATTTGAGCCCAATTTACCCTCCTGTTGCCCAGTGGAGTTGAGCCCAGATTGCGCTCCTGTTGCCCTGTGGAGTTGAGCCCAGTTTCCCCTCCTGTTTCCTTGTGGATTATAGCCCAATTTACCCTCCTGTTGCCCTGCGGAGTTGAGCCCAGTTTGCCCTCCTGTTGCCCTGTGGATTTGAGCCCAATTTCCCCTCCTGTTTCCTTGTGGATTATAGCCCAATTTACCCTCCTGTTGCCCTGCGGAGTTGAGCCCAGTTTGCCCTCCTGTTGCCCTGTGGATTTGAGCCCAATTTACCCTCCTGTAGCCTTGTGGAGTTGAGCCCAGTTTGCCCTCCTGTTACCTTGTGGAGTTGAGCCCAGTTTGCCCTCCTGTTGCCCTGTGGAGTTGAGCCCAATTTACCCTCCTCTTGCCCTGTGGAGTTGAGCCCAGATTGCCCTCCTGTTGCCTAGTGGAGTTGAGCCCAGTTTGCCCTCCTGTTGCCCTGTGGAGTTGAGCCCAATTTACCCTCCTGTTGCCTTGTGGAGTTGAGCCCAATTTACCCTCCTGTTGCCCTGTGGAGTTGAGCCCAGTTTGCCCTCCTGTTACCTTGTGGATTTGAGCCCAATTTACCCTCCTGTTGCCCAGTGGAGTTGAGCCCAGATTGTGCTCCTGTTGCCTTGTGGATTTGAGCCCAATTTCCCCTCCTGTTGCCCTGTGGAGTTGAGCCCAGTTTGCCCTCCTGTTGCCCTGTGGAGTTGAGCCCAGTTTCCTCTCCTGTTGTCTTGTGGAGTTGAGCCCAATTTACCCTCCTGTTGCCCTGTGGAATTGAGCCCAGTTTCCCCTCCTGTTGCCTAGTGGAGTTGATCCCAGTTTGCCCTCCTGTTGTCTTGTGGAGTTGAGCCCAGTTTGCCCTCCTGTTGCCCTGTGGAGTTGAGCCCAATTTACCCTCCTGTTGACCTGTGGAGTTGAGCCCAATTTACTCTCCTGTTGCCCTGTGGAGTTGAGCCCAGTTTACCCTCCTGTTGCCCTGTGGAGTTGAGCCCAGTTTCCCCTCCTGTTACCCTGTGGAGTTGAGCCCAGTTTGCCCTCCTGTTGCTTTGTGGATTTGAGCCCAGTTTACCCTCCTGTTGCCCTGTGGAGTTGAGCCCAGTTTACCCTCCTGTTGCCCTGTGGAGTTGAGCCCTGTTTGCCCTCCTGTTGCCTTGTGGATTTGAGCCCAATTTACCCTCCTGTTGCCCAGTGGAGTTGAGCCCAGATTGCGCTCCTGTTGCCCTGTGGAGTTGAGCCCAGTTTACCCTCCTGTTTCCTTGTGGATTATAGCCCAATTTACCCTCCTGTAGCCTTGTGGAGTTGAACCCAGTTTTCCCTCCTGTTCCCTTGTGGAGTTGAGCCCAGTTTACCCTCCTGTTGCCCTGTGGAGCTGAGCCCAATTTACCCTCCTGTTGCTCTGTGGAGTTGAGCCCAGTTTGCCCTCCTGTTGCCCTGTGGAGTTGAGCCCAGTTTGCCCTCCTGTTGCCTTGTGGAGTTGAGCCCAGTTTGCCCTCCTGTTGCCCTTTGGAGTTGAGCTCAGTTTACCCTCCTGTTGCCCTGTGGAGTTGAGCCCAGTTTGCCCTCCTGTTGCCCTGTGGAGTTGAGCCCAATTTACCCTCCTCCTGCCCTGTGGAGTTGAGCCCAGATTCCGCTCCTGTTGCCTAGTGGAGTTGAGCCCAATTTACCCTCCGGTTGCCCTGTGGAGTTGAGCCCAGTTTACCCTCCTGTTGCCTTGTGGCGTTGAGCCCAATTTACCCTCCTGTTGCCCTGTGGAGTTGAGCCCAATTTACACTCCGGTTGCCCTGTGGAGTTGAGCCCAGTTTACCCTCCTGTTGCCTTGTGGCGTTGAGCCCAATTTACCCTCCTGTTGCCCTGTGGAGTTGAGCCCAGTTTGCCCTCCTGTTGCCCTGTGGAGTTGAGCCCAGTTTGCCCTCCTGTTGCCCTGTGGAGTTGAGCCCAATTTACCCTCCTGTTGCCTTGTGGAGTTGAGCCCAGTTTACCCTCCTGTTACCTTGTGGAGTTGAGCCCAGTTTGCCCTCCTGTTGCCCTGTGGAGTTGAGCCCAATTTACCCTCCTGTTGCCCTGTGGCGTTGAGCCCAGTTTACCCTCCTGTTGCCCTGTGGCGTTGAGCCCAGTTTACCCTGCTGTTGCCCTGTGGAGTTGAGCCCAGTTTACCCTCCTGTTGCCCTGTGGAGTTGAGCCCAGTTTACCCTCCTGTTGCCCTGTGGAGTTGAGCCCATTTTTCCCTCCTGTTCCCTTGTGGAGTTGAGCCCTGTTTACCCTCCTGTTCCCTTGTGGAGTTGTGCCCAGTTTACTCTCCTGTTCCCTTGTGGAGTTGAGCCCAGTTTACCCTCCTGTTCCCTTGTGGAGTTGAGCCCCGTTTACCCTCCTGTTCCCTTGTGGAGTTGAGCCCAGTTTACCTTCCTGTTCCCTTGTGGAGGTGAGCCCGGTTTACCCTCCTGTTGCCTTTCGGGCACAGGTGAAATGTGATGAGGACACTATTAAATTGATGTGAAGTTACTGGGGTCTGGATGAGTGACAGAGGCCTGTGCATGTTTTGCTTTCGCCCTTGTGACACGGACCACGGTGTTCTCACACCAGTCCTCGCTGTTGGTTGTCAGGTACCATCAATGCCAATTTGTTCACTTAATTTAGGGGTGGATCGGCACTGAAAGCTCTTTGACTCGTTTGTGTTGATTTTGGGCTATCCTGTGTAATTAGCAGTCTGTGCTGACACAGAGCAAAGTGCACATCAACAGCCCAAAAACAGGCCTGATCAGCCTGAGTGCACAGAACAGCAGTATCAGCCGGTTTAGAAAAACACACAAGAGAGTCTCCAATTACATAATGCTCAGGCATGACTCAAAGTGCATTGCACACAATGCATTACTGTGATTTCATGAAATACATTCATTGCTGACTTGTGGAATGAGGGGCCACACCCGGGGCACTGTATCTGACAGACACCCTGGGTACTGTACCCCAGAGAGAGAGAGAGAGAGAGAGATACACCCTGGGTACTGTACCCCAGAGAGAGCGAGAGATACACCCTGGGTACTGTACCCCAGAGAAAGAGACACACACACACCCTCGGTACTGCGCCCCAGAGAGAGAGACACACACACATCTTGGGTACTGTACTCCAGAGAGAGAGAGATGCACTTTGGGTATTGTATCCCCAGAGAGAGAGAGAGAGATACACCCTGGGTATTGTATCCCCGAGAGAGAGAGATACACCCTGGGAACTGTACCCCAGAGAGAGCGAGAGATACACCCTGGGTACTGTATCCCCGAGAGAGAGAGATACACCCTGGGAACTGTACCCCAGAGAGAGCGAGAGATACACCCTGGGTACTGTATCCCCGAGAGAGAGAGATACACTCTGGGTACTGTACCCCAGAGAGAGAGAGAGATACACCCTGGGTACTGTATTCCCGAGAGAGAGAGATACACCCTGGGAACTGTACCCCAGAGAGAGCGAGAGATACACCCTGGGTATTGTACCCCAGAGAGAGCGAGAGATACACCCTGGGTATTGTACCCCAGAGAGAGCGAGAGATACACCCTGGGTATTGTACCCCAGAGAGAGCGAGAGATACACCCAGGGTACTGTACCCCAGAGAGAGCGAGAGATACACCCTGGGTACTGTGTCCCTGAGAGAGAGAGATACACCCTGGGAACTGTACCCCAGAGAGAGCGAGAGATACACCCTGGGTATTGTACCCCAGAGAGAGCGAGAGATACACCCTGGGTACTGTACCCCAGAGAGAGCGAGAGATACACCCTGGGTACTGTACCCCAGAGAGAGCGAGAGATACACCCTGGGTACTGTACCCCAGAGAGAGAGAGAGAGAGATGCACCCTGAGTGCTGTACCCCAGAGAGAGAGAGATACACCCTGAGGACTGTACCCCAGAGAGAGAGAGATACACCCTGAGTATTGTACCCCAGAGGGAGAGAGATACACCCTGAGTACTGTACCCCAGAGGGAGAGAGATACACCCTGAGTACTGTATCCCAGAGAGAGAGAGAGAGAGAGAGATACACCCTGGGTACTGTATCCCAGAGAGAGAGAGAGATACACCCTGGGTACTGTATCCCAGAGAGAGAGAGAGATACACCCTGGGTACTGTATCCCAGAGAGAGAGAGAGAGATACACCCTGGGTACTGTATCCCAGAGAGAGAGATACACCCTGGGTACTGTATCCCAGAGAGAGAGATACACCCTGGGTACTGTACCCCAGAGAGAGAGAGACACCCTGGGTACTGTACCCCAGAGAGAGAAAGAGAGAGATATACTGGGTACTGTACCCCAGAGAGAGAGAGAGACAGAGACACCCTGGGTACTGTACCCCAGAGAAAGAGATAGATATCCTGAGTACTGTACCCCAGAGAGGGAGAGAGAGATAAACCGTGGGTACTGTACCCCAGAGAGGGAGAGAGAAGGACACCCTGGGTACTGTACCCCAGAGAGAGAGAGATATACCCTGGGTACTGTACCCCAGAGAAAGAGAGAGTTCCACCCTGGGTACTGTACCCCAGAGCGAGAGAGAGAGATACACCCTGGGTACTGTACCCCAGAGAAAGAGAGAGAGCGATACACCCTGGGTACTGTACCCCAGAGAAAGAGAGAGGGACAACCTGGGTACTGTGCCCCAGTGCGAGAGAGAGAGATAAATCCTGGGTACTGTACCACAGAGCGAGAGAGAGAGATACACCCTCGGTACTGTACCCCAGAGAAAGAGAGAGATACACCCTGGGTACTGTACCACAGAGAGAGAGAGAGAGAGATACACCCTGGGTACTGTACCCCAGAGAGAGAGAGAGATACACCCTGGGTACTGTACCCCAGAGAGAGAGAGAGAGAGAGACACCCTGGGTACTGTACCCCAGAGAAAGAGAGAGATATCCTGGGTACTGTACCCCAGAGAGAGAGAGAGACACCCTGGGTACTGTACCCGAGAGAGAGAGAGAGAGAGAGAGAGAGAGAGACACCCTGGGCACTGTACCCCAGAGAGAGAGATACACCCTGGGTACTGTACCCCAGAGAGAGAGAGAGACACCCTGGGTAATGTACCCCAGAGAAAGAGAGAGAGACATACACCCTGGGTACTGGACCCCAGAGAGAGATACACCCTGGGTACTGTACCCCAGAGAGAGAGAGAGAGACACCAGGGTACTGTACCCCAGAGAAAGAGAGAGATATCCTGGGTACTGTACCCCAGAGAGAGAGAGAGACACCCTGGGTACTGTACCCGAGAGAGAGAGAGAGAGACACCCTGGGCACTGTACCCCAGAGAGAGAGAGAGAGAGATACACCCTGGGTACTGTACCCCAGAGAGAGAGAGAGACACCCTGGGTAATGTACCCCAGAGAAAGAGAGAGAGACATACACCCTGGGTACTGGACCCCAGAGAGAGAGAGATACACCCTGGGTACTGTACCCCAGAGAAAGAGAGAGATATCCTGGATACTGTACCCCAGAGAGAGAGAGATACACGCTGGGTACTTTATCCCAGAGTGAGAGCGAGAGAGAGAGATACACCCTGGGTGCTGTTCCCCAGAGAGAGAGAGATACACCCTGAGTACTGTACCCCAGAGAGAGAGAGAGATACACCCTGAGTGCTGTTCCCCAGAGAGAGAGAGATACACCCTGAGTAGTGTACCCCAGAGAGAGAGAGAGATACACCCTGAGTGCTGTACCCCAGAGAGAGAGAGAGATACACCCTGAGTGCTGTACCCCAGAGGGAGAGAGATACACCCTGAATACTGTACCCCAGAGAGAGGGAGAGATACACCCTGAGTGCTGTTCCCCAGAGAGAGAGAGATACACCCTGAGTACTGTACCCCAGAGAGAGAGAGAGATACACCCTGAGTACTGTACCCCAGAGAGAGAGAGAGATACACCCTGAGTGCTGTACCCCAGAGAGAGAGAGAGATACACCCTGAGTGCTGTTCCCCAGAGAGAGAGAGATACACCCTGAGTGCTGTACCCCAGAGAGAGAGAGAGATACACCCTGAGTGCTGTACCCCAGAGGGAGAGAGATACACCCTGAATACTGTACCCCAGAGAGAGAGAGAGATACACCCTGAGTGCTGTTCCCCAGAGAGAGAGAGATACACCCTGAGTACTGTACCCCAGAGAGAGAGAGAGATACACCCTGAGTACTGTACGCCAGAGAGAGAGAGAGATACACCCTGAGTGCTGTACCCCAGAGAGAGATACACCCTGAGTGCTGTTCCCCAGAGAGAGAGAGATACACCCTGAATACTGTACCCCAGAGAGAGAGAGAGATACACCCTGAGTACTGTACCCCAGAGAGAGAGAGAGATACACCCTGAGTACTGTACCCCAGAGAGAGAGAGGGATACACCCTGAGTGCTGTACCCCAGAGAGAGAGAGAGATACACCCTGAGTGCTGTACTCCAGAGGGAGAGAGATACACCCTGAATACTGTACCCCAGAGAGAGAGAGAGATACACCCTGAGTGCTGTTCCCCAGAGAGAGAGAGATACACCCTGAGTACTGTACCCCAGAGAGAGAGAGAGAGATACACCCTGAGTACTGTACCCCAGAGGGAGAGAATGCAGCCTGAGTACTGTACCCCAGAGAGAGAGAGAGAGAGATACACCCTGGGTACTGTACCCCAGAGAGAGAGAGAGAGATGCACCCTGAGTACTGTACCCCAGAGAGAGAGTGATACACCCTGAGTACTGTACCCCAGAGAGAGAGAGAGAGAGATACACCCTGGGTACTGTACCTCAGAGAGAGAGAGAGAGATACACCCTGGGTACTGTACCCCAGAGAGAGAGAGATACACCCTGAGTACTGTACCCCAGAGAGAGAGAGGGATACACCCTGGGTACTGTATCCCAGATAGAGAGAGATACACCCTGGGGACTGTACCCCAGAGAGAGAGAGAGAGAGAGACACCCTGGGTACTGTACCCCAGAGAGAGAGAGAGAGACACCCTGGGTACTGTACCCCAGAGAGAGAGAGAGAGACACCCTGGGTACTGTACCCCAGAGAGAGAGAGACACCCTGGGTACTGTACCCCAGAGAGAGAGAGAGACACCTTGGGTACTGTACCCCAGAGAAAGAGAGAGATATCCTGGGTACTGTACCACAGAGAGAGAGAGAGACACCCTGGGTACTGTACCCGAGAGAGAGAGAGAGAGAGACACCCTGGGCACTGTACCCCAGAGAGAGAGAGAGAGAGACACCCTGGGTACTGTACCCCAGAGAGAGAGAGAGATATCCTGGGTACTGTACCCCAGAGAGAGAGAGAGATACACCCTGGGTACCGGACCCCAGAGAGAGAGAGACCCCCTGGGTACCGTACCCCAGAGAGAGAGAGATACACCCTGGGTACTGTACCCCAGAGAAAGAGAGAGATACACCCTGGGTCCTGTACCCCAGAGGGAGAGAGAGAGATACACGCTGGGTACTTTATCCCAGAGTGAGCGAGAGAGAGAGATACACCCTGGGTACTGTAGCCCAGAGCGAGAGAGAGAGATGCACCCTGGGTACTGTACCCCAGAGCAAGAGAGAGATACACCCTGGGTACTGTACCCCAGAGAGAGAGAGAGAGATGCACCCTGAGTACTGTACCCAGAGAGAGAGAGATATACCCTGAGTACTGTACCCCAGAGAGAGAGAGATACACCCTGAGTACTGTACCCCAGAGAGAGAGAGATACACTCTGAGTACTGTACCCCAGAGAGAGAGAGATACACCCTGGGTACTGTCCCCCAGAGAGAGAGAGATACACCCTGGGTACTGTGTCCCAGAGAAAGAAAGGGATATCCTGGGTACTGTATCCCAGAGAGAGAGAGATACAGCCTGGGTTCTGTATCCCAGAGAAAGAAAGGGATATCCTGGGTACTGTATCCCAGAGAGAGAGAGAGAGAGAGAGATACACCCTGGGTACTGTATCCCAGAGAGAGAGAGAGAGAGAGAGATACACCCTGGGTACTGTATCCCAGAGAGAGAGAGAGAGAGAGATACACCCTGGGTACTGTATCCCAGAGAGAGAGAGAGAGATACACCCTGGGTACTGTATCCCAGAGAGAGAGATACACCCTGGGTACTGTATCCCAGAGAGAGAGATACACCCTGGGTACTGTACCCCAGAGAGAGAGGGACACCCTGGGTACTGTACCCCAGAGAGAGAAAGAGAGAGATATACTGGGTACTGTACCCCAGAGAGAGAGAGAGAGACAGAGACACCCTGGGTACTGTACCCCAGAGAAAGAGATAGATATCCTGGGTACTGTACCCCAGAGAGGGAGAGAGAGATACACCTGAGTACTGTACCCCAGAGAGAGAGAGAGATACACCTGAGTACTGTACCCCAGAGAGAGAGAGAGATACACCCTGAGTACTGTACCCCAGAGAGAGAGAGAGATACACCCTGGGTACTGTACCCCAGAGAGAGAGAGAGATACACCCTGGGTACTGTACCCCAGAGGGAGAGAGATACACCCTGGGTACTGTTCGCCAGAGAGAGAGAGATACACCTGAGTACTATACCCCCGAGAGAGAGAGAGATACACCCTGGGTACTGTACCCCAGAGAGAGAGAGAGATACACCCTGAGTGCTGTACCCCAGAGGGAGAGAGATACACCCTGAATACTGTACCCCAGAGAGAGAGAGAGATACACCCTGAGTACTGTACCCCAGAGAGAGAGAGATACACCCTGAGTACTGTACCCCAGAGAGAGAGAGATACACCCTGAGTACTGTACCCCAGAGAGAGAGAGATACACCCTGGGTACTGTTCGCCAGAGAGAGAGAGATACACCTGAGTACTGTACCCCCGAGAGAGAGAGAGATACACCCTGAGTACTGTACCCCAGAGAGAGAGAGAGTTACACCCTGAGTACTGTACCCCAGAGAGAGAGAGAGATACACCCTGATTACTGTACCCCAGAGAGAGAGATATACACCCTGAGTACTGTACCCCAGAGAGAGAGATACACCCTGGGTACTGTACCCCAGAGAGAGTGAGAGAGAGAGATACACCCTGAGTACTGTACCCCAGAGAGAGAGATACACCCTGAGTACTGTACCCCAGAGAGAGAGATACACCCTGAGTACTGTACCCCAGAGAGAGAGAGATACACCCTGAGTACTGTACCCCAGAGAGAGAGAGATACACCCTGAGTACTGTACCCCAGAGAGAGAGATACACCCTGGGTACTGTACCTCAGAGAGAGATAGAGATATATACACCCTGAGTACTGTACCCCAGAGAGAGAGAGAGATACACCCTGCGTACTGTACCCCAGAGAGAGAGAGATACAACCTGAGTAGTGTACCCCAGTGAGAGAGAGATACACACTGAGTACTGTACCCCAGAGAGAGAGAGATACATCCTGGGTACTGTACGCCAGAGAGAGAGAGAGATATCCTGGGTACTGTACCCCAGAGAGAGAGAGAGAGAGATATCCTGGGTACTGTACCCCAGAGAGAGAGAGAGAGATGTGCCGAGTACTGTACTCCAGAGAGAGAGAGCGATATCCTGGGTACTGTACTCCAGAGAGAGAGATATCCTGGGTACTGTACCCCAGAGAGAGATATCCTGGGTACTGTACCCCAGAGAGAGATATCCTGGGTACTGTACCCCAGAGAGAGATATCCTGGGTTCTTTACCCCAGGGAGAGAGAGAGATATACCCTGGGTACTGTACCCCACAGAGAGAGAGAGAGGGACAGTCACACCCTGGGTACTGTGCCCTAGAGAGAGAGACAGACCCTGGATATTTTCCCCCAGTGAGACATTGCACCTGCTTCACCATCCTCAATCTTTTTGCAGTGAAAGGAGAGTCCGGAGTTTGAACCAAAGGATGTTTCTTTCCCAGTATCCTCTGCTTTGCTCAGAATTCGGAGGTATTGCCTATATCCTGACTGTCCCCTCGACTCACTCAGCACATATTGGTGAACTTGGGGCTTTTCAAAGCCTGCAGGGTTTTGCTTGATTTTTCTGAGAGCAACTGAGGAGCCATGTCTGCTCTCGACAAGCTGTTCTTTGAGAGCAATGTAGGCTGACTCTGGGACCTGCAGTGGGCCGGTGGCTGTGGACAGTGTGCAAGGTGTCTATGTAAGCACAGCACAGTGCTGTGCTGTCTGACATGCGTTTGATACCAATCCACAGACTGGTTGTTCTGTGAAGTGAAACATATTCCATGGAAAGGGCAGCTTAGAGATTGACATCAATGGTTCTTAACTGAGATCTGGCAGTGTGCACTCTCACATAAATTCTGAATGTTCCTGTACCACATAAGCTGAAAAGTCCAGGTATAGTTACAGCATGATGCCCCAGGGCAGCACTTTGTGGAAAAACATAGCTACCTTTCTCGTCCTGATGGCTGAGTGGGGAATGGCATAATTGGGCAACGATGAGCAAGATACAAAAATTCACAAAGCGACGACAGCCAGTGTATTACTTTTGAAACAAAAACAAGAAATGCTGGAATCACTCAGCAGGTCTGGCAGCATCTGTGGAAAGAGAAGCAGAGTTAACGTTTCGGGTCAGTGACCCTTCTGGGTCACTGACCCGAAACGTTAACTCTGCTTCTCTTTCCACAGATGCTGCCAGACCTGCTGAGTGATTCCAGCATTTCTTGTTTTTGTTTCAGATTTCCAGCATCCGCAGTATTTTGCTTTTATTTTAGTGTTACTTTTGAAGTTTAGCCATCATTGTTAATTAGGCAAACATGGCAACTGATTTGTCAACAGCAAATTTCCACAAAAAACAAGTAAATGACCTTTTCATCTGTTTGTGATGATGTTGATTGAGGATAAACAATCTATTATTAAGGAAGTAGTAGCAGGACTTTTACAAAAGCATAGTGCAGTCAGGCAGAGTCAACATGATATTGTAATAAGGGAAATCACGTTTGACAAATTTATTAGAGGTCTTTGAGGATGTAACAAGCAGGGTGGATAAAGGGGAACCAGTAGATGTAGTGTATTTGGATTTCCAAAAGGCATTTGATAAGGTGCCAAATAGAAGATTAATACACAAAATAAGAGCTCATGGCGTTTGGGGTAATATATTAGCATGATAGAGGACTGGCTGACTAACAGGAAACAGAGAGTTAGGTTAAATGAGTCGTTTCAGTTTGGCAAACTGTAACTAATTGGGTGCCACAGGGATCTGCAGTTTGAGGAACTTCGGCTCAGAGTTGATGAGCTAGACTCTGAGATTCAGACACTGTGATGCATCAGGGAGGGGGAAAGTTACTTGGACGCTTTGCTCCTGGAGGCAGTCACACCCCTTAGGCTAGATACTTTAGATTGGTCTGTGGTCAGGGACAAGAGGGTGTGACGACGAGTGAGGCAGATTTGGGGATCCAGAAGGTCGCAGTGAAGGAGCCTCAGGCCTTGCATTTGTCCAACAGGTTCAAGGGTTTTGCAGCTTGTGTGGATGAGAGCAGAGACTGGAGGCAGGTTGAGCAAACTGACCATAACACCATGGTGCAAGGGGCCATTCAAGTAAGGGAAGTAAAAAGGAATGGCATTAGTAGGGGACAGATAATAATGTTCTGTGCAGCCGAGAGCATGAGTACCAAAGGCTGGGTTGCCTGCCTGTTGCCAGGATTAAGGACATCTCCTTGGGGCTGGAGAGGAACTTGGAGGGGGAGGGGAAGGATCCAGTTGTTGCGGTCCATGTGGGTACCAACAAAGTTTTGACACAAAAGCATCCCAAGAAAATCAGGAGGCAAAAGGAAGGGAGAAACTTCAAACAATCACTATCACTAGCAAAAATGTAATGGGAATACCAATGGGATTAAAGGCTGACAAAACCCGTGGATCTGATGGCCTGGATCTATGGGTGTTAAAGGAAGTGGCTTCAGAGTTAGTCGAAGCATTGGTTGTAATCTTCCAAAATTCCCTCGATTCTAGAAAGGTCCCAGCGGATTGGAAAACCGCAGATGTAACACCTCTGCTCAAGAAAGGAGGGAGATAGAAAGCAGGAAACTATAGGGCAGTTAACCTAACATCTGTCATTGGGAAAATGCTGTAATGCGTTATTAAAGAGGCAGTAGCAGGACATTTAGAAAATCACAATAAAATCAGGCAGAGTCAACAAGGTTTGTGAAAGGGAAATCATGTTTGACAAACTTACCAGAGTTCTTTGAGGATGTAACAAATAGGGTGGGTAAAGGAGAAGCAGTAGATGTCGTGTATTTGGATTTTCAAAAGGCATTCGATAAGGTGCCACATAAAATGTTACTACACAAGATAAGAGCTCATGTTGGCGGTGATATATTAGCATGGATAACTAACAGGAAACAGAGAGTCAGGATAAATGGGTAATTTTCAGGATCGCAAACTCTAACTAGTGGAGTCCCACAGGGATCAGTATTGGGGCCTCAACCGTTTATGATCAATATTTTTTTGTTTGGCATCCTTCCATCTCTGAAAGATGATGGACACACAGCAAACAATCCATTTAGATGGGCTGTCTTCTCTTGGTGCACCTTTGCTGATGGCTGTGAAGACCAATCCTTGAGAGGCAGGTTCTACCACAAGTGCTGCACGTGAAGCTGTCATATGATGCTGTGAGTTGTTGTTTTTGGAATTGGCGTTTGTTGCCAAGCTGCTGTAGCAACTGGTCATTGCGGTAGTGCTTGCCCATCCACAGGATGTGTCACCATTTCCCTCTCTCACCAGCTAGTGACTCCTAGGTGCGATGTTAATGACTTGGATAATGCGACCGAGTGTATTGTAGCTACATTTGCTGATGATGCAAAGATAGGTCGGAAAGCAAGTTATGAGAAGGACACAAAGTGTCTGCAAAGGGATATAGATGGGTTGAGCGAGTGGGCAAAAATTTGTCAGATGGAATATAATGTGGGAAAAGGTGAGGTTGTCCACTTTGGCAGGAAGAATAGAGAAGCAGAATATTATTTACATGGAGAGAGACTGCAGAATGCTGCGGTACAGAGGGATCTGGGTGTTCTTGTACATGAATCACAAAAAGTCTGCATCCAGGCATGGCAAGTAATTAGGAAGGCAAATGGAATGTTGTACAAAAAGTAGAGAAGTCTTATTACAACTGGATAGGGCATTGGTGAGACTGCACCAAGAGTACTGCATACAGTTTTGGTCTCCTTATTTAAGGAAGGACTGCATTGGAAGCAGTTCAGAGAAGGTTCACTTGCTGATCCCTGGGATGAGGGGTTTGGCTTAACGAGGAAAGGTTGAGCAGTTTGGGCCTGCGCTCACTGGAGTTCAGAAGATTGAAAAGCAATCTGATTGAAAAGTGTAAGGTTTTGAGCAGGCTCGACAGGGTAGATGCTGAGAGGATGTTTCGCCTTAAGGAGGAATCTGGAACTAGGGGGCACAGTTTCAAATTAATGGGTCGCCCATTTAAGATGCAGATGAGGAGGAATTTCTTCTCTCAGTGCATCATTAATGTTTGGAATTTTCTTCCCCAGGGAGCAGTGGAGACCGGATCATTGACTATATTCAAGGCTGAGTTAGACAGATTTTTGATCTACAAGGGAGAAAAGGGTTATCAGGGGGGCAGGATAGTGGAATTAACGCCACAGTCAGATCAGCCACAATCTTTTTAAATGGCAGTACAGGCTCGAGGGCCCGAATGGCCTATTCCTGCTCCTATTTCTTATGTTTTTATCAGTGCTGGGGCTAGAACTATTTACGATCTATATGAATGACTTGGATGGAGGAACAGAGTGTATTGTAGCCAAATTTGCTGAAGATACAAAGATAGTTGGGAAAGTCAGTTGTTAGGAGGACACAGAGTGTCTTCAAAGGGATAGGTTAAGTGAGTGGGAAAAAATTTGGCAGCTAAAGTGTGGGAAAATGTAAGGTTGTCCACTTTGACAGGAAGAATAGAAAAGCTGTATATTATTTACATGGCGAGAGATTGCAGGATGCTGCAGTACAGAGGGATCTGGGTGTTCTTGTACATGAATTACAAAACGTTTGCATGCAGGTACATCAAGTAATTAGGATGGCAAATGGAATGTTGGCCTTTATTGCAAGGACGATGGAGTATAAAAACAGGAAAGTTTTGCTACAGCCGTCGGCCATTGGTGCGACCTCACCTAGAGTCTCCTTATTTAAGGAGGGATATAATTGCATTGGAAGCAGTGCCTAGAAGTTTCACTGGGTTGATTCCAGGGATGAAGGAGTTGTCTTTTGAGGAAATGTTGAGCAGGTTGGGCCTATGCTCATTGGAGTTTGAAGAATGAGAGGTGATCTTATTGAAACACAAAAGATTCTGAGGGGGCTTGACTGGGTAGATGCTGAGAGGATGTTTCCCCTTGTGGTGGAATCTAGAATTAGGGGGCACAGTTTCAAATTAAGGAGTCTCCCATTTAAGACAGGGATGAGGAGGAATTTCTTCTCTGAGGGTTGTTAATCTTTGGAATTCTCTTCCACAGAGAGCAGTGGAGGCTGGATCATTGAATATATTCACGGCTGAGCTCGACAGATTTTTGATCTACAAGGGAGTAAAGGGATAAAAACAAGAAATGCTGGAAACACTCAGCAGGTCTGGCAGCATCTGTGGAAAGAGAAGCAGAGTTAACGTTTTGGGTCAGTTTCGGAACCAGTTCCGAAGAAGGGTCACTGACCCGAAACGTTAACTCTGCTTCTCTTTCCACAGATGCTGCCAGACCTACTGAGTGGTTCCAGCATTTCTTGTTTTTATTTCAGATTTCCAGCATCCGCAGTATTTTGCTTTTATTTTAGGGAGTAAAGGGATATGGGGGGCAGACTGGAAAGTGGAGTTGAGGGTCCAGTCAGGTTAGCCATAATCTTATTGAATGGAGGGTCCAAATGGTCTGCTCCTGCTCCTATTTCTTATGTTTGCCAGAATCCTGAGCAAACACCCTGGTTCCTCTTCCATAGGATCTTTCACATCCAGCTGATTGGATAGTTTGATGTCTCATCGAAAGATAGTCCTTCAGACAGTGCAGCGTTCCCTCAGTAATGACCCTCCGACAGTGCGGCACTCCCTCAGTACTGACCTTCCGACAGTGCAGAACTCCCTCAGTACTGACCTTCCGACAGCGCAGCGCTCCCTCAGTACTGACCCTCCGACAGTGCAGCACTCCCTCAGTACTGACCCTCCGACAGTGCAGCGCTCCCTCAGTACTGACCCTCCGACAGTGCAGCACTCCCTCTGTACTGACCCTCCGACAGTGCGGCACTCCCTCAGTACTGACCCTCCGACAGTGCGGCACTCCCTCAGTACTAACCCTCCGACAGTGCGGCACTCCCTCTGTACTGACCCTCCGACAGTGCAGCACTCCCTCAGTACTGACTTTCCAACAATGCAGCACTCCCTCAGTGCTGACCCTCCAACAGTGCAGCACTCCCTCAGTACTGAGCTTCCAACAGTGCAGCACTCCCTCAGTACTGACCCTCCGACAGTGCAGCACTCCCTCAGTACTGACCCTCCGACAGTGCAGCACTCCCTCAGTACTGACCCTCCGACAGTCCTGCTCTCCTTTCTGCACTCAAGTGCCAGTCTGGATTTTGTGCTGTAGTCTCTGGAACCGTACTCGAACTCACAACCTTCTGACTCAGTGGCAAGCGTGCCTGTCTGCCTATATTCAATAGGTCTGTGACATAGTTATATTTTCAATTACAACAGCTGCCTGTATTCACGAGCATTTCCTACATCCAAGGAAATTTAGTGGGCAAGAGAGCTGAGCAACCTTTTCTCATTGTTGCTGAGCTGACAGGGAGGAAACAATGATTGTATCTGGAATGAACTCAGCTTGTTTTGTTTGCCAGGGAATCGTGGGGAATCTGTCGAGTGGGAAGTCTGCTCTCGTTCACCGCTATTTGACTGGAACCTACGTGCAGGAGGAGTCCCCTGAAGGTATGATATGTTGTGTTTTTATTGTTCTGCCTGGTCAAGCTGCTGTTGGATGCATTGTCAGGGCTGCGTCTCTGATTTTCTTCCTAGTCGCTTAGCAGTGTGTTTGAGGCATTGGTTGATTCCACTGATACCCAGAGCCTCATTGTGAGAGATGGAGTTGAAGCTTTATCCTGGCTGGTAACATCACCCGATAACTGAAGCTGAGCAGCGCAGACAGTGAGGTGAAGTCTGCTCCTGGTATGTTGGACTGAGCAGGGTGCTGTCTATGGCTAAACACTCTCGCACACAGCCTAGTGTGTGCCTGATGTTGCTTCTGGTGATAGTTAGTGTTTAGTTGGGAGACCAATGTAAAATAAAGAATAGAAAATGCTGCTGACGCCCTGGATCTTTCATGTGGTAATGGAACCTAAAAGCCAAGAGAGAGCCAGTTCTCTTCTGTGTTCAGAGGTGCTTATTATATTAGGAGTCAACCACATTGTGTATGTGGGCGTTCAGTCCCACATTACAGTTGACAGATGCCAGTTGAAGTGGCTATTGTGGGGTGGTGGAGGGGGATGTGGAGGGAGATCATAGAATTACAAAGAACATCGAGCACAGAAACAGGCCATTCGGCCCATCATGTATGCACCAACACTCCAAAAGAGCAATTAAATTGGTGCCATTCCCCCGCCTTTTCCCTGTAGCCCTGCACATTCCTCATTTTCATAGAACTGTCTAATTCCCTTTTGAATGCTTCAATTGAACCTGCCTCCACCACGTTCTCAGGCAGCACATTCCAGACCTTAACCACTCGCTGTATGAAAAAGTTTTTCCTCATGTCACTTTTACTTCTCTTACCCATTACTTGAAATCTCTGCACTCTTGCTCTTGATCGTTTCACGAGTGGGACCAGTTTCTGCCTATCTACTCTGTCCAGACCCTTCATTATTTTGAATACCTCTATCAAATTACCTCTCAGCCGTCTCTTCTCCAAGGAAAACAGTCCTAGCTTCTCCAATCTACGTTCATAACTGAAATTCCTCATCCCTGGAACCATTCTCATGAATCTTTTCTGTACTCTCTCCAATGCCCACACATCTTTCCTAAAGTGCGGCACCCAGAACTGGATGCAGTACTCCAGCTGAGGCCGAACTAGTGTCTTATACAAGTTCAACATAACTTCCTTGCTCTTGTACTCTATGTCCCTATTAGTACAGAACTTTGGTAAGGCCACAGCTGGAGTACTGTGTGCAATTCTGGTCTCCACATTTATAGGAAGGATGTGATTGCATTGGAGAGGGTGCAGAGGCGATTCACCAGGATGTTGCCTGGGATGGAACATTTAAGCTATGAAGAGAGGTTGGATAGGCTTGGGTTGTTTTCGCTCGAGCAGAGAAGACTGAGGGGTGATCTGATTGAGGTGTTACAAGATTATGAGGGGCATGGACAGGGTAGATAGGAAGCAGCTGTTCCCCTCAGTTGAAAGGTCAGTTACAAGGGGTCACAAGTTTAAGATGAGGGGCGGGAGGTTTAAGGGGGATTTGAGGAAGAACTTTTTTACCCAGAGGGTGCTGACGGTCTGGAATGCCCTGCCTGGGAGGGTGGTAGAGGCGGGTTGCCTCACATCCTTTAAAAAGTACCTGGATGAGCACTTGGCACGTCATAACATTCAGGGCTATGGGCCAAGTGCTAGCAAATGGGATTAGGTAGACAGGTCAGGTATCTTTAATGCATCGGTGCAGACTCGATGTGCCGAAGGGCCTTTTCTGCACTGTATTATTCTGTGAATAAAGCCCAGGATACTGTATGCTTTATTAACCGCTCTCTCAACCTGTCCTGCCACCTTCAATGATTTATGCACATATACACCCAGGTCCCTCTGCTCCTACACCCCCTTTAGAATTGTACCATTTATTCTATATTGTTTATCCTTGTTCTTCCTACCAAAATGAATCACTTCACATTTCTCTGCATTGAATTTTATCTAGCACCTGTCTGTCCATTCCACCAACTTGTCTATGTCCTTTTGAAGTTCGACACTGTCCTCCTCACAGTTCACAATGCTTCCAAGTTTCGTATCATCCACAGACTTTGAAATTGTGCCCTGTACACCAAGGTCTAGGCCATGAATATATATGAGGAAAAGCAAAGGTCCCAACACTGACCCCTGGGGAACTCCACTACAAACTTTCCTCCAGCCCAAAAAACATTCATTAACCACGGCCCTTTGTTTCCTGTCAGTCAGCTAATTCTGTATCCATGTTGTTACCGTCCGTTTTGTTCCATGAGCTACAAGTTTGCTCACAAGTCTGTTGTGTGGCACTGTATCCAACGCCCTTTGAAAGTACATGTCCACCACATCAACTGCATTGCTCTCATTAACTCTCTCTCTTACCTCCTCAGAAAACTCCAGCAAGTGAGTCAAACATGATTTTCCCTTAAGAAAGGTGGCACAGTGGTTAGCACCGCAGCCTCTCAGCTCCAGCGACCCGGGTCCGGTTCTGGGTACTGCCTGTGCGGAGTTTGCAAGTTCTCCCTGTGACTGCGTGGGTGCAGTCGGGTGCTTCGGTTTCCTCCCACAGCCAAAGACTTGCAGGTTGATAGGTAAATTGGTCATTGTAAATTGCCCCTACTGTATGTAGGTGGTAGGAGAAAGGTGGGGATGTGGTAGGAATATGGGATTAATTTAGGATTAGTATAAATGGGTGGTTGTTGGTCTGCACAGACTCGGTGGGCCGAAGGACCTGTTTTCAGTGCTGTATCTCTGTACGACTCTATGACTTTAAATCCATGCTGGTTTTCTTTAATTAACCCGTCTTTGTCCCTGCGGCTATTAATTTTGTTCCGAATTATTCTTTCAAGGTGGCACAGTGGCGCAGTGGTTAGCACCGCAGCCTCACAACTCCAGTGACCCGGGTTCGGTTCTGGGTACTGCCTGTGCGGAGTTTGCAACTTCTCCCTTTGATCGTGTGAGTTTCCTCCGGGTGCTCCGGTTTCCTCCCACATGCCTAAGACTTGCTGGTTGATAGGTCAATAGGCCATGGTAAAAATTGCCCCTCATGTAGGTAGGTGGTAGGAGAACTGAGGGAAGGTGGGGATGTGAGAGGGAAAAATGGGATTAATGTAGGATTAGTATAAATGGGTGGTTGATGGTCGGCGCAGACTCAGTGGGCCGAAGGGCCTGTTTCGGTGCTGTATCTCTCTATGACTCTATGACTAAGTTTCCCCACCACCAAAGTTAAACTAATCTTCTCCCCATCCTCCTTCATCTCATCCTACAATCTTAATTTCACTACTAAGGTGTCAGTGGTTCATGGTCAGCCTGCTTGTGCAATAGATAGGCACACAGGCCTTGCTAACATTGCCTACATTGCGAGAACAGCCAGGTGGTAGCCTCAGCTCACTGGTAGCGCTTTGGTCCCTGAGTCAATAGGTGGTGGGTTCAAGATCCACTCCAGAGACATGGGTCAGTAAATTAGCTAATGCCTCCATTTGGTACTGAGCGAGCGCTGCACTGTCGGAGATCTTGCGATGTCTGTGGCGTGGATTTCACTTTTCCCAACATTAGTTTCATTCTAGCACCAACTATGGGGGATCTCTGGTACCCAGCAGTAGTAATGTTATCAAGCAGGCTGAACAGCCAATCACATTTAAGAATTCTCACACACAGCAAAGCAGTGATGGAAGGAGTCGTTTGACAGTGCTATCCTTGCTCAGCAATATCCTTCTCACTGACACTCAGTTTGGGTTCTGTCAGGGCCGTTCAGCTCCTGACCTCGTTACAGCCTTGGTCCAAACATGGACGAAAGAGCTGAACGCTAGAGGTGAGGTGAGAGTGACTGCCCTTGACATCAAGGCAGCATTTGACCGAGTATGGCATCAAGGAGCCCTAGGAAAACTGAAGTCAATGGGAATCAGGGGGAAAACTCTGCTGGTTGGAGTCATCCCTAGCACAAAGGAAGATGGTTCACATACAAAAATACGAACATACGAATTAGGAGCAAGAGTAGGCCAATCGGCCCCTCCAGCCTGCACCAGATTTCAATAAGATCATGGCTGATCTGATTGTAACCCCGACTCCACATTCCTGCCTCCCCGCCCCCGATAACCTTTCACCCCCTTGCTTATCAAAAATCTGTCTACCTCTGACCTTAAAATATTTGCTGTCACAGAGTTATACAGCACAGGAACAGGCCCTTCGGCCCATCGCGTCACTGGCAGCCATCAAGCACCTATCTATTCTAATCCCATTTTCCAGCACTTGGCCCGTAGCTATGGCGTTTCAAGTGCTCATCCAAATACTTCTTAAATGTTGTGAGGGTTCCTGCCTCTACCTCCTCTTCAGGGAGTGTGTTCTAGATTTCAACCACCCTCTGGGTGAAACCATTTTTCCTCAAATCCCCTCGAAACCTCCTGCCCCTTAAATCTGTGTCCCCTGGTCATTGACCCCTCTGCTAAGGGGAAAAGTTTCTTCCTATCTAACCTATCAATCCCTCATAATTTTGTATACCTCAACCATGTCCCCCCTCTACCTTCTCTGCTCTCAGGAAAACAACCCTAGCCTATCCAGTCTCTCTTCATGCTCCAGCCCAGACAACATCCTGGTGAATCTCCTCTGCACCCTCTCCAGTGCAATCACATCCTTCCTATAGTGTGGTGCCCACAACTGAACACAGTACTCCAGCTGTGGCCGAGCTAGCGTTTTATACAGCTCCATCATAACCTCCCTGCTCTTATATTCTATGCCTCGGCTAATAAAGGCAAGTATCCCATATGCCTTCCTAACCACCTTATTTACCTGTGCTGCTGCCTTCAGTGATCTATGGATAAGTACACCAAGGTCCGTCTGACCTTCTGTACTTCCTAGGGTCATACCATCCATTGTATATTCCCTTGCCATGTTAGTCCTCCCAAAATGCATCACCTCACACTTCTCAGGATTAAATTCCATTTGTCACTGCTCTGCCCATCTTACCAGCCCATCTATGTCTTCCTGTAATCTGAGGCTTTTCTCCTCACTATTTATGACACCACCAATTATCGTGTCATCTGTGAACTTACAGATCATAACTCCTATATTCATGTGTAAATCATTAATGTACACCACAAACAGCGAGGGTCCCAGCACCGATCCCTGTGGTACTCCACTGGTTACAGGCATGCACTTGCAAAAACAACCCTCGACCATCACCCTCTGCCTCCTGCCACTAAGCCAATTTTGGATCCAATTTGCCAAATTGCCCTGGATCCCATGGGCTCTTACCTTCTTGACCAATCTCCCATGCGGGACCTTATCAACAGCCTTACTGAAGTCCATGTAGACTACATCAACTGCTTTACCTTCATCTACACATCTCGTCACCTCCTCGAAAAATTCGATCAAGTTAGTTAGACAGGATTTCCTCCTGACAAAGCCATGCTGACTATCCCTGATTAATCCCTGCCTCTCCAAGTGGAGATTAATCCTGTCCCTCAGAATTTTTTTCCAATATTTTCCCAACCACTGATGTTAGACCCACCAGCCTATAATTACCTGGTTTATCCCTGCTACCCTTCTTGAATAATGGTACCACATTCGCTGTCCTCCAGTCCTCTGGTACCTCTCCTGTGGCCAGAGAGGATTTGAAAATTTGTGTCAGAGCCCCTGCTATCTCCTCTCTTGCCTCACATAACAGCCTGGGATACATTTCATCTGGGCCTGAGGATTTATCCACTTTTAAGCCCGCTAAAACAGCTAATACTTCCTCCATTTCACTGCTAATTTGTTCAAGTATATCACAATCCCCCTCCCTGATCTCTACACCTACATCGTCCTTCCCAATAGTGAATACAATCATCAACACTAGGGAAAAAGTACTGAGCAAACTATTGGGATTGAAGGCAGTCAAGTCCCCAGGGCCTGATGGCCTACATCCTAGGGTCTTAAAGGAAGTGGCAGCGGAGATGGTAGATCCATTGGTTGTAATATTCCAAAATTTCCTGGATTGGAAAATTGCAAATGTAAGGCCTTATTCAAAAAGGGAGGGAGGCAGAAAGTAGGAAACTATAGACCAGTTAGTTTAACATCTGTCGTTGGGAAATTGTTAGAATCCATTATTAAGGAAGTAATAACAGGACATTTCGAAAGTCAAAACGCAATCCATCAGAGTCAGCATGGTTTTATGAAGGGTAAATCGTGTTTGACTAATTTGCTAGAGTTCCACGAAGCTGTAACAAATAAAGTGGATAATGGGGATCCTGTAGATGTAGTATATCTGGACCTCCAGAAGGCATTTGATAAGGTGCCGCACAACAGGTTAATATACAAGGTAAGGTCACATGGCGTTGGTTAGGGACAATTTATTAGCTTGGATAGCGGATTGGCTAACCAACAGAAAACAGAGTCAGGATAAATGGATCTTTTTCTGGTTGGCAAGGTGTAACTAGTGGGGTGCCACAGGGTGTTGAGTGTTGCTGCAGCTGTACAAGGCATTAGTGAGACCGCACCTGGAGGATTGCGTACAGTTTTGGGCCCCTTACTTGAGGAGGGATGTAGTTTCATTGGAGGCAGTTCAGAGGAGGTTCACGAGATTGATTCCAGAGATGAGGGGTTTGTCTTTTGAAGAGATTGAGCAGTTTAGGCCTTTACTCTCTGGAGTTTAGGAAAATGAGAGAAGATCTAATTGAGGTATATAAGATGATTAAGGGGATTGACAAAGTAGACGAAGAGAGGATGTTTCCTCTGGTGGGGCAATCTAGAACGAGAGGTCATAGTTTTAGGATGGGGGGTAGCAGATTTAAAACAGAGATGAGGGGAAATTACTTCTCTCAAAGGGTCGTGAGTCTGTGGAATTCACCCCCCAGAGTGCAGTGGATGCTGGGACATTGAGTAAATCTAAGGCGGAGATAGACAGATTTTTAAATAGAAATGGGTTGAAGGGTGATGGAGAACGGGCAGGAAAGTGGAGTTGAGGCCGAGATGAGATCAGCCATGATCGTATTGAATGGCTGAGCACGCTCGAGGGGCTGAATTGCCTACTCCTGCTCCTAGTTCTTAAGTAACACAGATGAAAAGTAATCATTTCAAACCTCACCTATGTCCTCTGGCTCCACATACTTAGGTCCCTAATGGGTCCTACTCTTTCCCTAGTTATCCTCTTGCCCTTAATATACTTATAAAACTCCTTAGGGTTTTCCTTTATCTTGCCCGCCAGTGTTTTTTCATGTCCCCTCTTCACTCTGCTCATTACTTTTTTTAGTACCCTCCTACACTTTCTATACTCCTCAAGTGCCTCCGCTGTTTTCAGCGCTCTGAATCTTCCATAAACCTCTTTTTTTTTCCTGATCCAATCCTGTATATCCCTTGACATCCAGGGTTCCCTGGACTTGTTAGTCCTACCGGTCACCTTTACAGGAACATGTTGGCCCTGAACTCTCACTATTTCCTCTTTGAATGACTCCCACTGGTCCGATGTGGCTGCTCCCAGTCCACTTTGGCCAGATCCTGTTTTATCATATTGAAATCGGCCTTCCCCCAATTCAGTACCTTTATTTCCAGCCCGCCTTTATCCTTTTCCATAACTACCTTAAATCTTACAGGTTTATGGTCACTATCCCCGAAATGTTCTCCCACTGACACTTCTACCACTTGTCTGGCTTCATTCCCTGGGATTAGGTCCAGTACCGCCCCATCTCTTGTAGGACTTTGTACGTACTGGCTCAAAAAGCTCTCCTCTATGCATTTTTTGAATTCCGCCCCCTTTAAGCCTTTTGCACTAAGACTTCTTCTTTGGCCTCCTTGTCTCGAGAGACAATGGGTAAGCGCCTGGAGGTGGTCAGTGGTTTGTGGAGCAGCGCCTGGAGTGGCTATAAAGCCAATTCTAGAGTGACAGGCTCTTCCACAGGTGCTGCAGAAAAATGTGTTTGTCGGGGCTGTTACACAGTTGGCTCTCCCCTTGTGCTTCTGTCTTTTTTCCTGCCAACTGCTAAGTCTCTTTGACTCGCCACTCTTTAGCCCCGCCTTTATGGCTGTCCGCCAGCTCTGGCGAACGCTGGCAACTGACTCCCACGACTTGTGATCAATGTCACAGGACTTCATGTCGCTTTTGCAGACGTCTTTAAAGCGGAGACATGGACGGCCGGTGGGTCTGATACCAGTGGCGAGCTCGCTGTACAATGTGTCTTTGGGGATCCTGCCATCTTCCATGCGGCTCACATGGCCAAGCCATCTCAAGCGCCGCTGACTCAGTAGTGTGTATAAGCTGGGGATGTTGACCGCCTCGAGGACTTCTGTGTTGGAGATACGGTCCTGCCACCTGATACCAAGTATTCTCCGGAGGCAGCGAAGATGGAATGAATTGAGACGTCGCTCTTGGCTGACATACGTTGTCCAGGCCTCGCTGCCATAGAGCAAGGTACTGAGGACACAGGTCTGATACACTCGGACTTTTGTGTTCCGTGTCAGTGCGCCATTTTCCCACACTCTCTTGGCCAGTCTGGACATAGCAGTGGAAGCCTTTCCCATGCGCTTGTTGATTTCTGCATCTATAGACAGGTTACTGGTGATAGTTGAGCCTAGGTAGGTGAACTCTTGAACCACTTCCAGAGCGTGGTCGCCGATATTGATGGATGGAGCATTTCTGACGTTGTGTCCCATGATGTTCGTTTTCTTGAGGCTGATGGTTCGGCCAAATTCATTGCAGGTAGCCGCAAACCTGTTGACGAGACTCTGCAGACACTCTTCAGTGTGAGATGTTAAAGCAGCATCTTCAGCAAAGAGGAGTTCCCTGATGAGGACTTTCCGTACTTTGGACTTTGTTCTTAGACGGGCAAGGTTGAACAACCTGCCCCCTGATCTTGTGTGGAGGAAAATTCCTTCTTCTGAAGACTTGAACTCATGTGAGAGCAGCAGGGAGAAGAAAATCCCAAACATTGTGGGTGCGAGAACACAGCCCTGTTTCACGCCACTCAGGATAGGAAAGGGGTCTAAGACTATCCCAGTTAATATTGGGGAAGTTGAAATCCCCTACTATTATTACCCTATTATTTTTACACCTCTCTGAGATTTGCCTGCATATCTGCTCCTCTGTCTCTCCCTGAGTGTTTGGAGGCCTGTAGTACACTCCCAGCCAAGTGATTGCCCCCTTTTTGTTTTTAAGTTCGACCCATATGTCTCATTTGAGGAACCTTCTAAGATATCATCCCTCCTTACTGCAGTAATTGACTCCTTGATCAACGCCACCTCCTCCTTTACCCCCTCCCTGTCACACCTGAAGATTCTATACCCTGGAATATTGATTTGTCAGTCCTGCCCCTCCCTCGACCATGTCTCTGTGATATCAATAATATCATAATCCCATGTGCTAATCAACGCCCTCAATTCATCTGCCTTACTAGTAAGACTCCTTGCATTAAAATAGATGCAATCCAGCCTTGCATTTTTCACTTGTGCCTTAACAGGTCTATATTTGCTCTGCCTTCCAGACTGACTCAGTTTCTCTTCTATATTTGACTGTGCCTCACCCCCTACTGTACCTCCACTCTGTATCCCATCCCCCTGCCAAATTAGTTTAACCCGCGCCCCCCACCCCCCGCCTCCCCACCAGCAGCACTAGCAAATCTCCCAGCAAGGATGTTGGTCTCGTTCTGGTTCAGGTGCAGCCCGTCCAACTTGTACAGGTCCCACCTTTGCCAGAAACAGACCCAATGAACCAGGAAACTAAAGCCCTCCCTCCTGCACCATCTCCTCAGCCACGCATTAATCTGCTCTATCCTCCTATTTCTAAACTCACTAGCATGTGGCACCGGGAGTAATCTAGAGATTTTACCTTTGAAGTCCTGCTTTTTAATCTGCTTCCTAGCTCCCTAAATTCTTGTTGCAGGACCTCATCCCTCTTTCTACCCATGTTGTTGGTACCAATGTGTACCACAACCTCTGGCGGTTCATCCTCTCCCTTCAGAATGTCCTGCAGCCGCTCCAAGACATCCTTGACCCTAGCACCAGGGAGGCAACATACCACCCTGGAGTCTCGTTTGCGGCTGCAGAAACGCCTGTCTGTTCTCCTTATAATTGAATCTCCTTTCAGTCTGGCTCTCCCACTCTTTTTCACGCCCTCCTGTGCAGCAGAGCCATCCATGGTGCCACGAACTTGGTTGTTGCTGCTTTCCCCTGGGAAGCCATCTCCCCCCCGTATCCAAAGCGGTATATCTGTTTGAGAGGGGGATGGCCACAGGGGACTCCTGCACTACCTGCCTGTGCCTACTACTCCTCCTGGTGGTCACCCATCCCTTATCTGCTTGTGCAGCCATTACCTGCGGTTTGACCACCTCACTAAATGCGCTATCCACAACGTCCTCAGCATCGCGGATGCTCCACAGTGAGTCCATCCTCAGCTCCAGCTGCGCAATGCCGTCAGCTAGTTGCTGTAGCTGGACACACTTCCTGCACACATGGTCACCAGGGACACTTCCAGTGTCCCTGATCTCCCACATAGCGCAGGAGGAGCATGCCAAGGGGCTGAGCTCTCCTGCCATGACTTAGCCTTAGATTAAGCTCCTTAGTTACTGCCTTTAATTTAGAGTACTAATTACGCTAGGGACCTTATTCCACTCCAAATACCACCTACTACAATCTAAAGTCCCTACCTTTACTTTTACTTCAGCTATTGAAAGTAGTAAAAAAGGGTTGAAACACTCACCTGTTCCTACTTACCAATCAGCTGCCTCCACTTGCAACGCGTCACTTTCTGAACTGTGACGTCAGTCGTGGAACACTCTCACTGTCCCTGTGAGAGTCTGAGAGATTATGTTTCTTTGAAGCTGCTGGAACTGCTGCTCGCAGGTGTCTGTCTCCTCGCAGGTCCGTCTTGGTGGTGGACAATTGAACAACTAACTGGAGCAGGTGGCTCCACAAGTATCCCCATCCTCAAATGATGGGGGAGCCCAGCACATCCGTGCAAAAGATAAGGCTGAAGCATTTGCAACAATCTTCAGCCAGAAGTGCCGAGTGGATGATCCATCTCGTCCTCCTCCTGAAGTCCCCAGCATTACACATGCCAGACTTCAGCCAATTTAATTCACTCCACATGATATCAAGAAACTACTGAAGGCACTGGATACTGCAACGGCTTTGGGCCCTGATAATATTCCAGCAATAGTATGAAGACCTGTGCCTCAGAACTTGCTGCGCCCCCAGCCAAACTGTTCCAGTACAACTACAACACTGGCATCTACCTGGCAATGTGGAAAATTGCCCAGGTATGTCCTGTACACAAAAAGCAGGACAAATCCAACCTGGCGAATTACTGCCCCATCAGTCTACTCTCGATCATCAGTAAATTTGTACCACACAAATGGCAGGCATTGACCATCTTCGACAAGACAGAATCTAACCTTGACATTCAATGGCATTACGATCACTGAATCTCCCACTAACCCTGGGGGTTACCATTGACCAGAAACTGAACTGGGCCAGCTATATAAATGCTGTGGCAACAACAGCAGGTCAAAGGCTGGGAATTCTGTGGCAAGTAACTCACCTCCTGACTACCCAAAGCCTGTCCACCATCTATAAGGCACAAGTCAGGCGTGTGATGGAATACTGTCCACTTGCTTGGATGGATGCAGCTCCAACAACACTCAAGAAGCTCGGCACCACCCAGGAAAAAGCAGCCCAATTGATTGTCACTCCCTCCACCGCTGCACAGTGGCAGCAGTGTATGCCATCTGCAAGATGCACTGCAGCAATGCACCAAGGCTGCTACGACAGCACCTTCCAAACTGGCGACCTCTACCACCTAGAAGGACAAGGGCTGCAGATGCATGGAAACACCACCACCTGCAATTTCCCCTCCAAGTCACACACCATCCTGACTTGGAACTATATCACCCCGTTCCTTCACTGTCGCTGGGTCAAAATCCTGGAATTCCCTCCCTAACAGCACTGTGGGTGTATCTACACCCCATGGACTGCGGCGGTTCAAGAAGGCAGCTCACTACCACCTTCTCGAGGGCGATTAGGGATGGGCAATAAATGCTGGCCTGGCCAGTGATGCCCACATCCCATGAAAGAATTAAAAAAAAGTAAAATGCACTGATATCCTTAATGTTTTATAAATTTTACAGACATCGAAATAGAGATTGAGACATGAACAGGGATTAAGGTCGTAGCAGAAATGTAATAAATAAACTTTAAAAAAATTATTTTCAAAATCTATTGAATTTTTTTGTTATTGGTGAAATATAAAGTCAGTTTTTCCAGATCAGAGAGGTTCTCGAGTAATTGATTTAGTACGCCGTTTAAAAATCCAGTTACACCTCATTCAACAAGGTGTAAGTTTTTCGAGCATTTTTACAGCAAGCCTAATATTGTAAAAAGAGGTGAGGTTCTTGCACCTGTTAAGGAGTGGGTAAATCACTGGCAGCAACTTTTGGATTTCACCTTTCACTGTGCATGTGCTGATGCCAGATGTTGCTGTCAGTTTCACAGAGTGATGATAGCAAATGCTGACAGTTTCGCCATCATTACAACCGCAAAAGCGGGGCCTTCATGATTTTGGCCCCCTTTATTATATCTCCACTTAATCTTCTCTGCAGTAAGGAGGAATTTCCCAGCTTCTCCAGTCTCTCCATAATAACTGAAGTCCCAGATTCCTGGGACCATTCTAGTATATCGCTTCTGCATCCTTCCAAAAGTGTGAATGAAGAAAGGACATTCTTTGAACTGAATAACGCACCGTGAATGACAACATAAAACAGCCTCTCCAGCCTCTTCCACCATTCACTGAGATTATGGCTGATCTGTGACCTATCTCCATATATCTGTAGTTGCCCCATATACCTGAATACCTTTGACTAACAAAAATCTATGAATCTCAGATTTAAAATGAGCAGTTAATCAAGCATCAGTTGTCGTTTGCAGAAGAGAGTTCCGAACTTCTCCCTTTGTGTGTACAAGTGTTTCCTCATTTCACTCCTATAGAGCTGGCTCTAATTTTTAGACCATACCCCCGAGTTCCAGACCCAACTACCTGGTCTGTTCCCTTACTATCTTGAGTCGTCAAAAGCCCTGCTGAAGCTCATTGTGCCTTTTATACTGCGATAGCTACACCCAGAGGCTTTAAGTGGCTACTGCAGCTGACTGACCCTTTACAGTGTTGATGTCAATGCGATTTGCCTCCTTTACTTGCTTACACCTAAACCAAAAGGTTTAAGTAACCAACATTAAAAACAGGGCATCTCCATTTAGTAACTTACTCCAACTTGTTATTTTCTGGCACTTTCTCCTCCACTGAGCATCTCTGACTACTCTGGGAGTGCTGCACTGTCAGAGGTGCCATCTTTGGGATGGGACGTTAAGCCAAGGCCCCATCTGCATGCTCGGGTGGCTGTAAAAGATCCCATCGCACTATTTTGAAGAAGATCAGGAGAGTTTTGCCTGGTGTCCTGGTCATAATTTATTCCTCAAACAACAATGCAAAAAAAAAATTATCTGGTCATTATCACGTTGCTGTTTGCTGTTGTGTGCAAATTGGCTGCTGCATTTCCAGCATTACAATGGAGAGTACACTTCAAAAAGTACCTCACTGGTTGTAAAGTGCTTTAAGAGGTCCATTGGTCATGAAAAGCACAATATAAATGCAAGTCTTTTTAAAAAATTTAAAGTCATCGTTCTCTACCACTCACACAAGTACGATTTTTAAAAAATGTTCTTACTGAAATATGTTCACTGCTTTCCTTCCTCAGCCTCTGCACTGAACAACTTCTCATTCTCAGTGATTTCAACCTCCATCTCAATTCATCATGCTTTCTCTCCTCTGAATTCACTGCCCTCTTATCCTCCCTCAGTCTCTCCCTCCATGTTGACTCCTCAACCAATTTTCACCATCTCACATGGACTCGCTATTCCCATAGTATTTATCACCAATAAGGTCATCTCTGATCACTTCCTTGTATCATTCTCCATCCACCTCCCTTTTCTGCGCCCCAGCCCTACCTCCTCCTGTAATCATCCCTGGAAAAAACTGTCCCCCAGTTCACTTACAACTACACTTTCAAAATTCCTGTTATCTAGCCTTTAGTCCTCTGTTCACCAGGACATTTCTGCAGCTACTGATTTGATCACATGCGCCCTCACCTCTATCTTTGATGCCCTAGTCCCCAGTAAAAGCATTAGAAACATAGAAAAGTAGGAGCAGGAGTAGGCCATTTGGCCCTTCGAGCCTGCTTCACCATTCAGTACAATCATGGCTGATCATCTAAACTCAGTAACCTGTTCCCGCTTTCTCCCCGTATCCCTTGATCCCTTTAGCCCTAAGAACTATATCTAACTCCTCCTTGAATATATTTAATGATTTGGCCTCAACTGCTTTCGCTGATAGAGAATTCCACAGCTTCATCGCTCTCTGGGTGAAGAAATCTCTCCTCATCTCAGTCCTTACAGTTACAGAGATACAGCACTGAAACATGCCCTTCGGCCCACCGAGTCTGTGCCGACCATCAACCACCCATTGATACTAATCCTACACTAATTCCATATTCCTACCACATCCCCACCTGTCCCTATATTTCCCTACCACCTACCTATACTAGGGACAATTTATAATGGCCAATTAACATATCAACCAGCAAGTCTTTGGCTTGTGGGAGGAAACCGGAGCACCTGGAGGAAACCCACGCAGACACAGGCAGTACCCAGAATTGAACCCGGGTCGCTGGAGCTGTGAGGCTGCGGTGCTAACCGCTGCGCCACTGTGCCGTCCGAAATGACTTCCCCCTTATTCTTAGACTGTGACCCCTGGTCCTGGACTCCCCCGCCATCAGGAACATCCTTCCTGCATCTAGTCTGTCCAGTCCTGTTAGAATTTTGTAGGTTTCTATGAAATCCCCTCTCATTCTTCTAAACTCCAGCGAATACAAGCCTAATTGACCCAATCTCTCTCCATACGTCAGTCCTGTCATCCTAGGAATCAGTCTGGTGAACCTTCGCTACACTCCCTCCACAGCAAGAGCCTCCTTCCTCAGATAAGGAGACCAAAACTGCACACAATACTCCAGACGTGGTCTCACCAAGGCCCTGTATAATTGCAGCAAGACATCGTTGCTCCTGTACTCGAATCCTCTCGCTATAAAGGCCAACATACCATTTGCCTTCTTAACTGCCTGCTGCACCTGCATGCTTACTTTCAGCGACTGGTGCACAAGGACACCCAGGTCTCGCTGCACCTCCCCCTTTCCCAATCTATCGCCGTTCAGATAATCTGCCTTTCTGTTTTTGCCACCAAAGTGGATAACCTCACATTTATCCACATTATACTGCATCTGCCATGTATTTGCCTACTCACTCAATCTGTCCAAATCGCCCTAGAGTTTCTCTGCATCCTCCTCACAGCTCACCCTCCCACCCAGCTCCAGTTACTGCCTGCCACTCGGAAAAAGACCCGTTTGTTTCCAGGTTGCCCACCAGTTCTCTATCCATGTCAGTACCTTACCCCCAATCCCATGTGCTTTAATTTTGCACGCTAATCTCTTATGTGGGACCTTATCGAAAGCCTTCTGAAAGTCCAAATACACTACATCCACTGGTTCTCCCTTAACTGTTCTGCTAGTTACATGCTCAAAAAATGCCAGTAGATTTTTCAAGCATGTTTTCCCTTTTGTAAATCCATGTTGACTTTGTCCGATCCTGTCATTGTTTTCCAAGGGCTCTACTATTACATCTCTCTCACTCTGGCCGTTCCCTTGGTACGTGTCTCATCTCCGCTCCCTTAAGTTTAAGCGACACAGACTTGAAATGATATGGCGTACAGCTGGTGTTTAGCCATCCACTGACAGATCTGGCTCAACCGTAAAGAGCACTATCAGCTCCTGCTCTCGTCTGCTAAAACTGCTCACTGAAACTGATCATCCTGGATTGCAAAGATAAGCCCTGGTCTCTTTTCTACTGCAATCGTTGTCTTAAACCCTTCTCTGTCCCTTCCACCTTCACCTCCAACTCCAACAGTAAGTGCGAGGAGCTCATGGACTTCTTTATCATTAAGATTGAGACTATCCGATCAGCTGCCTTTGCCGTGTTCCTCCCTTCCACTAGCTCACCGGGACAAACCTTCTGTAAAGTTTCCCCTGCCCTCGCCCTGAACTCAAATCTTTCTCTAGTTTCTCTCCTGTCTCCCCTCATGCCCTCTCTGAGCTCGTCTTGTCCATGAGACCAACCACCTGCTCCCTCGGCCCTGTTCCCACAAAACTACTGATCACCTAACTTTCCCACCTGGACCCCATGTTAGCTGATATTGTTAACAGTTCCCTCTCTTCAGGTGTTGTCCCTCTCTCCTTTCAATCTGCTGTCATCACCCGTCTCCTCAAAAAACACACCTTTGACCCCACCGTCCTTACAAACTACCATCCCACCTCCAAACTCCCTTTCCTCTCCAAAGTCTTTGAACATGTTGTAGCCTCTTAAATCTGTACCCATCTTTCCCGGAATTCCACATTTGAATCCCTCCAATTGCCCCTCTCACAGAACCGAAACAGTTCTTATCAAAGTCACAAATGACATCCTATGTGATTGTGACAAAGATAAACTTTCCCTCCTCGTCCTTCTTGATCTGTCTGCAGCCTTTGACACGGTTGACCACACTATCTTCTTCCAAGGCCTCTCCACTGTTGTCCAGCTGGGTGGTACTGCTCTCACCTGGTTCCATTCTCATCTATTTAATTATAGCCAGAGAATCATTTGAAATGACTTCTTTTCCTGCTTTTGCATCGTTATCTCTGGTGTTCCTCTAGGATCTATCCTTTGCTCCCACCTGTTTCTCATCTACATGCTGCCCCACGGCAACATCATCCAAAAGCACAGCGTTAGTTTTCACATGTACACTGATGACACTCAGCAAGATAAGTTTCTGACCACATATCTGCTCCATTACGAAGACCCCCTATTTCCACTCCGTAACATGGCCGCCCTTCCCCTGTATAAGCTCATCTACTGCTGAAACCCTCATTCCTGCCTTTGTTACCTCAAGACTTGACTATTCCAATGCACTCCTGGCTGGTCTCTCACATGCTACTCTTGGTAAACTTGAGGTCATCTAAAACTCTGCTGCCCGTGTCCTTACTCGCGACAAGTCCCATTCCCCTATCACCCCTGTGCTCGCTGACCTACGTTGGCCACTGGACAAGCAATGCCTTACATACATAGGAACATATGAATTAGGAGTAGGCCCTTCGAGCTTGCTCCACCATTCACTCAGATCAAGGCTGATCTGACTGTAACCTCAACTCCACATTTCCACTTAGTGCTGATAACCTTTCACCCCCTTGCTTATCAAGAATCTATCTACCTCTGCATTAGAAATATTCAAAGACTCTGCTTCCACTGCCTTTTGAGGAAGAGAATTCCAAAGACTCATGACCCTCTGAGAGAAAAAATTTCTCCTCATCTCTGTCTGAAATGGGTGACCCCTTATTTTTAAACTGTGACCCCTAGTTCTAGATTCTCCCACAAGGGGAATCATCCTTTCCACATCCACCCTGTCAAGGCCCCTCAGGATCTTAGATGTTTCAGTCAAGTCGCCTCTTACTCTGCTCAACTCCAGCAGCTACAAGCATAGCCTGTCCACCTTTCCTTGTAAGACAGCCCGGCTATTCCTGGTATTAGTCTAGTAAACCTTCTTTGAACTGCTTCCAATGCATTTACATCCTTCCTTAAATAAGGAGACCAATACCGTACACTACTCCAGATGTGGTCTCACCAATGCCCTGTATAAATGAAGCAATAGCTCCCTACTTTTGTAATCAATTCCCCTCACAATAAACAATAACATTCTATTAGCTTTCTGAATTACTTGCTGAACCTGCATATTAACTTTTTGTGATTAATACACGAGGACGCCCAGATCCCTCTGCATCTCAGAGCTCTGCAATCTTTCACCATTTAGATACTATGCTTTTTTTTTTATCCTTCCTGCCAAAATGGACAATTTCACATTTTCCCACATTATACTCCATTTGCCAGATCTTTGCCCACTCACTTAACCTATCTATATCCCTTTGTAGTCTCCTTGTTTCCTCATCACAAGTTACTTTCCTACCTATCTTTGTGTCATCAGCAAATTTAGCGACCATACCTTCGGTCCCTTCATCTAAATCATTTATATAAATTGTAAAAAGTTGAAGCCCCAGCACAGATCCGTGTGGCTCACCACTTGTTACATCTTACCAATGAGAAAATAACCCATTTATGCGGACTCTCTGTTTCCTGTTAGCTAGCCAATCTTCTATCCATGCCAATATGTTACCCCCGACACCATGAGTTTTTTTCCCGCAATAACTTTGGGTACCTGTTATGACCGAGGCGGGAGGAGTGCACTGTCTTTCTCTAGTTCCACTTCTCCACAAGCCACAACATATATTTAAACAAAGTTACTCTTGACAACCTAGCGGCCCGCTGACACCATCAGAGCGCTTCAAACTGCGCGCATGTGTGCCAGGGCCACTCAGCTCCTGACCTCGTTTTAGTCCAAACATGGACAAAAGAGCAGAACTCCAGAGGTGAGGTGAGAGTGACTGCCCTTGAAATCAAGGCAGCGTTTGACCGAGTATGGCATTAAGGAGCCTGAGCAAAACTGAAGTCAATGGGAATCAGGGAAAACTCTCCGCCGGTTGGAGTCACACCTAGCACAAAGGAAGAGATGGTTGTGGTCATTGGAGGTTCTCTGAGCTGCAGGACATCACTGGAGGAGTTCCTCAGGGTTGTATCCTAGGCCCAACCATCTTCAGCTGCTTTGTCAATGACCTTCCTTCAATCATAAGGTCAGAAGTGGGGATGTTCACCGATGATTGCACAATGTTCAGTACCATTCGTGACTCCTCAGATACTGAAACAGTCCGTGTAGAAATGCAACAAGATCTGGACAATATCCAGGCTTGGGCTGATAAGTGGCAAGTAACATTCGCGCCACACAAGTGCCAGGTGATGACCATCTCCCCATGACATTCAACAGCTTTACCATCGCTGAATCCCCCACTATCAATATCCTAGGGGCTACCATTGACCAGAAACTGAACTGGAGTACCCCAAATGGACTGCAGCGGTTCAAGAAGGCAGCTCACCACCACCTTCTCGAGGGCAATTAGGGATGGGCAATAAATGCTGGCCTGGCCAACGACACCCACATCCCATGAATGAATAAAAACAAAAGATGCTGCGCATGCACTTGCAACGTCTTGTCTTGCCAGGACTAACTGGCACCTGCACAGAAAAACGCTCTCAGTCCCTCGGCCACTCGCTCCAGGCCGCTCGTTAGCTCCCCGCTCTCCCCTGCTGTCTGGGCACTTACATATCACTCCCTCTCCCCCCCCCCCCCCCCCCCCGCCCCCCCACTGCTCTCCGGCTGCTCTCTCCCCGCTCTTCGGCTGCTTGCTCCCTGCTACACCCCCACTCCACTCCCGCAGCCCGTTCTCTCCAGACGCTAACTTTTCTGTGATAATTTGAGCAGCGCCATCTTTAATCCTGGCAGCTGCCTGAACGTCGCAGACAGTGACATTTCAGTGGAACAGGCTGCATTTACGCATGTGCTTGCACAGCGCCACCTAGTGCTTGCATTGTCAGCAAATGCAGCCATATTTAATTGTTTACCCAGTTACGAATAGGGTCAGTCATTTACTCTCTACTCTTTATCCCAGAATAAAATACACCTACCTGGTTTCATTAATAAACAACAAAATTATCAGTTTATTATAAAACAAGACTTATCTGATAAAGCAGCAAAGCATTAACGTAGATTGAAATGTGAAAGTTCTTTTTTTAAATACCCAATGCACACATACGCACACTGGTTAAAGAACAAAAGAGAAAAATTCTCTCTCTGCAGTGGTCTTTTACAAAAAAAAGACAACAAAAGAATAGTTTGGCCAAATATTTGCTAATTCTTGAAGAAAAAGGATAAGATATGCTGTGTTCCAAAAATGTCATACAGTCTGGCGTCCAAGTACGCGTAGACCGGTCACTGGAATCCTTTCTGGAGCAGTTCTTTTCAGGCGGTGTCAGAAAGCAATCTGGCAGACTTTCCAGGTCCTTCTCAGGGGAAATGCGGCATCAGGTACTTTAGTGCTCTCACAGTGGATTTGCAGGGTTTTTTCAAAGAGGTTAAGAAAGAGGAGCTGGGTGTTTTTCAGCAGGCTCTCAACCCAACTGCTTTAAACACAGTCCACACCCCAACTAAAGCAATACAATATCCCAAAAGTGAAACCTCCTGACAGCCATAAATCGTGACATGCCACTTCTCTGTAAACATCTCCCCCTAGTCACCAAGGTTTCTGTTGTTTATTGAGCTTAAGTCATATGATATCTAGTAAAGGTTTGTTTTCAAAGAAGACCTCTCAGTGATCCTCGAAAAAAAAACTCATCCATGGAATCTTTTCAGTTGTCCCAAATGAACCAATGTCCACAAGTCTAAAATAAGAGTCCTCAAAAAATGTTTTTTAAAAAAAAGCACTTTCATAACATACCTTATCAAATGCCTTGTAGAAATTTAAGTACAGTTTAATATTTATAGTAGGAATCTAGCACTAGGGACCATATAGTTAATTGTAACATAATTTAGTAAGGATTTAATAAGTATTTGTTTATTTTAAATTAAGTTATTAATTAGTGTTAGAAATGTCAGAGGGGTAAAGTGCTTCGCCTGTCAGATATGGGAGGTCCGTGACGCTTCCAGCGTTCCGGACGACTACATCTGCAGGAAGTGTACCCAGTTGCAGCTCCTCACAGACCGTATGGATCGTTTGGAGCAGCAACTGGATGCATTTAGGAGCATGCAGGTGGCAGAAAGTGTCATAGACAGGAGTTTTAGAGAAGTCTTTACACCCAAGGTGCAGGCAGATAGAGGGTGAACGCTAGAAGGGGCAGGCAGTCAGTGCAGGAATCCCCTGTGGCTATCCCCCTCTCCAACAAGTATACCGTTTTGGATACTGTTGGGGGGGACTATCAGGGGAAAACAGCAGCAGCCAGAGCAGTGGCACCACGGCTGGCACTGTTGTTCAGCAGGGAGGGACAAAGCGCAGAAGAGCAATAGTTATAGGGGACTCTATAGTCAGGGGCACAGATAGGCGCTTCTGTGGACGTGAAAGAGACTCCAGGATGGTTTGTTGCCTCCCTGGTGCCAGGGTCAAGGATGTCTCTGAACGGACAGGGGGCATTCTGAAGGGGGAGGGTGAACAGCCAGGGGTTGTGGTACACATGGGAACCAACGACATAGGCAGGAAGAGTGACGAGGTCCTGCAGGGGGAGTTTAGGGAGTTAAATCGAAAGTTAAAAGACAGGACCTCCAGGGTTGTAATCTCGGGATTACTCCCTGTGCCACGTGCCAGTGAGGCGAGAAATAGGAAGATAGTGCAGCTAAACACATGGCCAAACAGCTGGTGTAGAAGGGAGAGTTTCAGATATCTGGATCATTGGGATCTCTTCAGGGACAGGTGGGACCTGTACAAGAAGGACGGGTTGCATCTAAACTGGAGGGGCACAAATATCCTGGCTGCGAGGTTTGCAAGCGTCACTCGGGAGGGTTTAAACTAGTGTGGCAGGGGGGTGGGAACCAGAGCAGTAGGACAGCAAGTGAAATAAATGAGGGGGAACTAGTAAATAAGGCCAGTAAGACTAAAAGGAAGAGCAAGCAGGGAGATGTTGCTGAGCACAGCGGGGCTGGTGGTCTGAAGTGCATTTGTTTCAATGCGAGAAGCATAACAGGTAAGGCAGATGAACTTAGAGCTTGGATTAGTACTTGGAACTATGATGTTGTTGCTATTACAGAGACATGGTTGAGGGAAGGACAGGATTGGCAGCTAAATGTTCTGGGATTTGCAGCGAGGCAATATGGGTGGAGCTCAGGAATAGGAAGGGTGCAGTCACGATGTTGGGGGTTTACTACAGGCCTCCCAACAGCCAGCGGGAAGTAGAGGAGCAGATATGTAGACAGATTTTGGAAAGATGTGAAGGTAACAGGGTTGTAGTGGTGGGTGATTTTAACTTCCCCTATATTGACTGGGACTCACTTAGTGCTCGGGGCTTGGATGGGGCAGAATTTGTAAGAAGCATCCAGGAGGGCTTCTTGAAACAATATGTAGATTGTCCAACTAGGGATGGGGCCGTATTGGACCTGGTATTGGGGAATGAGCCCGGCCAGGTGGTCGAAGTAGGGGAGCATTTTGGGAACAGTGACCATAATTCCATAAGTTTTAAGGTACTTGTGGATAAGGATAAGAGTAGTCCTCGGGTGAAGGTGCTAAATTGGGGGAAGGCTAATTATAACAATATTAGGCAGGAACTGAAGAATTTAGATTGGGGGCGGCTCTTTGAGGGTAAATCAACATCGGACATGTGGGAGTCTTTCAAACGTCAGTTGATTAGAATCCAGGACCAGCATGTTCCTGTGAGGAAGAAGGATAAGTTTGGCAAGTTTCGGGAACCTTGGATAACGAGGGATATTGTGAGCCTCGTCAAAAAGATAAAGGAAGCATTCATAAGGGCTGGAAGGCTGGGAACAGACAAAGCCCTTGAGGAATATAAAGGCAGTAGGAAGGAACTTAAGCAAGGCGTCAGGAGGGCTAAAAGGAAAATCCCAAGGCTTTTTAGACGTAAATAAAGAGCAAGAGGGTAACCAGGGAAAGGGTTGGCCCACTCGAGGACAGAGGAGGGAATCTATGTATGGAGCCAGAGGAAATGGGCGAGGTACTAAATGAGTACTTTGCATCAGTATTCACCAAAGAGAAGGACTTGGTGGATGATGAGTCTGGGGAAGGGAGTGTAGATAGTCTGGGTCATGTCATTATCAAAAAGGAGGAGGTGTTGGGCGTCTTGTAAAGCATTAAGGTCGATATGTCCCCAGGGCCTGATGGGATCTACCCCAGAATACTGAGGGAGGCAAGGGAACAAATGAACTTATTAGCGAGAGGCAGCATGGTTTTGTGAAGGGGCGGTTGTGTCTCACTAATTTGATTGAGTTTTTTGAGGAAATGACAAAGATGATTGATGAAGGAAGGGCAGTGGATGTTATCTATATGGACTTCAGTAAAGCCTTTGACAAGGTCCCTCATGGCAGACTGGTACAAAAGTTGAAGTCACATGGGATCAGAGGTGAGCTGGCAAGATGGATACAGAACTGGCTCTGTCATAGAAGACAGAGGGTAGCAGTGGAAGGGTGCTTTTCTGAATGGAGGGATGTGACTTGTGGTGTTCCGCAGGGATCAGTGCTGGGACCTTTGCTCTTTGTAGTATATATAAATGATTTGGAGGAAAATGTAGCTGGTCTGATTAGTAAGTTTGCGGACGACACAAAGGTTGGTGGAGTTGCGGATAGTGATGAGGATTGTCAGAGGATACAGCAGGATATAGATCGGTTGGAGACTTGGGTGGAGAAATGGCAGATGGAGTTTTATCCGGATAAATGTGAGGTAATGCATTTTGGAAGGTCTAATACAGGTGGGAAGTATACAGTAAATGGCAGAACCCTTAGGAGTATTGACAGGCAGAGATATCTGGGCGTACAGGTCCACAGGTCACTGAAAGTGGCAACGCAGGTGGATAAGGTAGTCAAGAAGGCATACGGCATGCTTGCCTTCATTGGTCGGGGCATAGAGTATAAAAATTGGCAAGTCATGCTGCAGCTGTACAGAACTTTAGTTAGGCCACACTTAGAATATTGCGTGCAATTCTGGTCGCCACACTACCAGAAGGACGTGGAGGCTTTGGAGAGGGTACAGAAGAGGTTTACCAGGGTGTTGCCTGGTCTGGAGGGCAATAGCTATGTGGAGAGGTTGGACAAACTCGGATTGTTTTCACCGGAACGACGGAGGTGGAGGGGCGACATGATAGAGGTTTACCAAGTTATAAGCGGCATGGACAGAGTGGATAGTCAGAAGCTTTTTCCCAGGGTGGAAGAGTCAGTTACTAGGGACATAGGTTTAAGGTGCAATGGGCAAAGTTTAGAGGGGATGTGCGAGGCAAGTTCTTTACACAGAGGGTGGTGAGTGCCTGGAACCTGCTGCCGGGGGAGGTGGTGGAAGCAGGTACGATAGTGACGTTTAAGAGGCATCTTGACAAATACATGAATCGAATGGGAATAGAGGGATACGGTCCCCGGAAGTGCAGAAGGTTTTAGTTTAGACAGGCATCAAGATCGGCGCAGGCTTGGAGGGTCGAATTGTCTGTTCCTGTGCTGTACTGTTCTTCTTTCTTTCTTACATCCACTGGTTCTCCTTTATCCACAGCACATGTTGAACTTGATTTTAAAATTCTCATCCTTGTTTTCAAATTGGTCCATTGTCTCTCCCTGCCTATCTCTGTAATTTTCTCCAGCCCCACAACCCTCTGAAATATCTTCACTGCTCTAATTCGGGCCTCTTGGGCATCCCTGATTTTAATCGCTACGTCATTTGTGGCCATGCTTTCAGCTACCTTAGCCCCAAGCCTGGAATTTTCTCCTTAAACCTCAGTGCCTCTTGACTGCTCTTTGTTCCTTTAAGACGCTCCCACGTGCATGTCAGCACTTTTAGGGTCTTCCTGGGAGTATGTAATTGTTTACCGGGAGACCCCATGTGTGTGTCAGTATTTGCAGGGGATTCTCATTTGCTTTTCAAGAAGAAAGAAAGGTTTGTATTTCTATAGCACTTCTCATGAAGTCCCAAAGCCAGTTAAGTACTTTTGAAGTGTGGTCACTGTTGTAATGTAGGAAACACGCACAGCAAGCTCTCTGAAACAGCAATGAGAATGACGAGATAGTCTATTTTTGTGATGTTGATTGAGGGTTAAACACCAGAGAGAACTCCCCTGCTCTTCTTTGCAATAGCGCCATGGGATCTTTTTCATTTACCTGAGAGGGCAGACAAGAGCCTCCGTTAATGCCTCATCCGAAGGACAGCACCTCTGACTGTGCAGCAGTCCCTCAGTATTGCACTGGAGTGTCAGCCTAGATTACCTGCTCAAGTCCTGAGTGGGACTTGAATCCCTAACCTTCTGACTCAGGTGAGAGTGCGACCAACAGCGCCATAACTGACAGCTTTTGATGTTCTGTTTTTTAACTTGCAGGTGGTCGCTTTAAGAAGGAGATTGTGGTTGATGGACAGAGCTATCTCCTGCTTATTCGGGATGAGGGGGGACCTCCCGAGGTGCAGGTAACCAATAACTTTCCAGCTACTGAGCTGCATAACTTTACCCGGCAGGTTCTAGTCACAGCCTGTTACACACACGCCACTTTCTCCCAAATAATGAGAAAGAGGGAGAGGAGCCAGTCTGCAGGGTGATCACGGAGATGTGCAAGAAATATAGAATGGTGATATTGAGGGATTTTAATTACCCAAATATCAATTGGGATAATTTGAGAGTAAAGGGAGAGGAGGGGAGGAATTTCTGGCTTGTGTTCATGAGAACTTCCTTGCTCAATACATTCTCAGTCCAACTAGAAAGGAGGCATGGCTGAATCTGGTGCTGGGAAATGATTTGGGCCAAGTGTCTGTGGAGTATTACTTGGATAAGAGTGAACATTGTTTCATAAGATTTAGATTCGTAATGCAGAAAAGCAAGAAACGATATAAGGTAGAACGTTTAGATTGGAAGAGGGCTAATTTCAATGGGACGAGAAGGGATCTCGCTGGAATAAAATGGATCCAAACATTGACAGGAAAAGCTGTATCAGAACAATGGATGATCTTTAAGGAGGAGATGTTTCAGGTACAGGTTCAGTACATTCATAAAAGGACGCAAGGTATGGGAACCAAAAACAGGGCTCCTTGGATGACGAGGGAAATAGATATTATGATAAAACAAAGTGGGTGTATGATGCATGTCAGGTGAATTCTTCAAGTGAGAACCAAGTCAAAGACAATAAGTTGAGGGGAGGTGAAGATGAAAATAAAACTGGCAAAGAGAGAATATGAGAATAGAATGGCAGTCAACTTAAAAGGGAACCCAAAAATCTTCTACCGGCATGTAAGTGAGAGATGAGTGGGTCCTATTGGGGACAAAGTGGGTATATATGCTTAGAAGCACGGGGCAATGCTAGAATACTTCGTGAGTCTTTGTATAGGTGTTTACTAAGGAAGAGAATCTGACAAAATATTGGTAGAAGCAGAGAGTTGAGGCAGTGGATAGAGTAAAAATTGAGAGTGAGGTGGTACTGGAAAGGTTGACAATATTCATCTAATCTTCCCTTGATACGGGGGAGGTGCCAGAGCATTGGAGAGTGACAAATATGACACCCTTAATTCAAGTAAAGGTGTAAGGATAATCCTAGCAAATATAGGCTAGTCAGTTTAACATCACTCATGGATAAGGTTTTAGAAACAGTAATCAGGAAAAAAATCAACACACACTTAGGTTTGAGTTAATTAAGGAGAGCCAGCACGGATTTGTAAAAGGCAGATCATGCTTGACTAATTGAATTTTTTGATAAAGTAACACAGATGATTGATGAAGTGAATGCGCTGGATGTTGTTTATATCGATTTTAAGAAAGCTTTTGATAAAGTTCCATGTAACAAAATCGAGGCTCATGGAATAGGAGGGTCAGTGTCCAATTGGATAAAAAAAATTGGCTCAAGGACAGAAAACAGTAAGTCATGATAAATGGTTATTATTCAGACTGGAGGATGGTAGACAGTGGTGTTCACCAAGGGTCAGTGCCAGGACCACTGCTTTTTTTGCTATATATAAATGACTTTGATCTTGGAATACAGAGTAGAATTTCTAAATTTGCCAATGACACCAAATTTGGAGGAGTGGCCAACAGTGAGATGATATGAACTGCCTGCACAAGGACATAGATAGGCTAACAGAATGGGCAGAAAAGTGGCAGATGGAATTTAATACACAGAGTTGTGAGGTGATGCCTTTTGTCAGAAGGAATAGGGAGAGGCAGGAATTTACTTCATGGCACAGTTCTAAAGTGTGTGCAGGAACAGAGGGACCTGGGGGTTCATGTGCATCAATCTTTGAAGGTGCCAGGGCATATTGAGAGAATGGTTAGTAAAGCATATGGGATCTTGGGCATCATAAATAGAGGCATTGAGTACAAAAACAGGGAAGTTCTGCTGAACCTTTACAAAGCTCTGGTTAGGCCCCAACTGGAGAATTGCATCCAGTGCTGGTCACCATAATTCAGGAAGGATGTGAGGGTCTGTGAGAGGGTGCAGAGGAAATTTACCAGAATGGTTCCAGGGATGAGAGATTTTAGCTATTGAGTTAGGATGGAGAAGCTGGGGTGGTTCTCCTTCGAGCAAAGGAAATTGAGGGGAGATTTGATAGAGGTGTACTAGATTATGATAGGTTTCGATAAATGAGAGAAAAACTGTTCTCATGAACTAATAGTACAAGCACTTGGGGACACAGTTTGAAGATTTTGGGCAAGAGATGTAGAGGGGACGTGAGGAAGAACCTGTTTACGCAGCAAGTGGTAATGACCTGGAACTTGCTGCCTATGGGCATGGTGGAAGCAGAGATGGTCAATAATTTCTAAAGGAAATTGGGTGCGTACCTGAAGGAAATAAACTTGCAGGGCCATGGGGATCGAGTGGGAGAGTGGGACTGGATTGCTCTGTGGAGAACTGGCGTAGATATGATGGGTTTAATGACCTCCTTCTGTGCCGTAAATCACTCCATGACTCTCTGACTGTAATGTGACGACTTGGATAGGTGAGTTGTTTGGCATCAGATCATGGGTGAAAACTCAAGACGACTTGAGCCCTGGCTTTAACGTCTCAGACAAAAGATGGCATCTAGCTTTGACAGAGTAGAAAAACGATTCCTCTGGCGAGTGGGTCAATAACCAGAACTCATAGATTTGCAATCATTGGTAAAAGGTCTAGAGGGGAGATGAGGAGAAATCTTTTCACAGAGAGTTGTCAGGATCTGGAAGCTGATTTCATCAATAATTCTAAAAAGGGGTTGGGCAGGAACTTGAAGATGAGAAACGTACAGGATTAAGGACAAAAAGTGGGGATGTGCTAAAGGCCTGCTCAGGTGACGAAAAAAAATCCCGACCCAAACCTGACGGAACCACACCGAAACCGAGCCCGACCCGGCCCGAGTCCCTGCATTTCTTTCCCGATCCTGACCCGACCCAACTAGAATGTTCACTTACCTTCCGACTCCCAATCTGCAGGAAGCTGCAGCATGAGCATGATGATGTCATAGAGACACTCACTGACTCACTGCGTAGACTCAGAGCTTCCCTCTTAGATGTCCCGTGCTCCCAGCTCAGGTAGGTTTTTTACTTTGAACACTTCTTGCTGTGTGTATCCGACCCGACCCGAGCCCGAAAGCCGGACCCGGAAGAGCGACCCGACCCGAATCCGACAGGTCGTCTGGTCCCGTCGGGTTGGGTAGCAGGCCTTTAGGATGTGGGACTAAGCATGACTACTCTTTCAAAGAGCCAGCATAGGCACGACAGGCTGCATTGCCCTCATTTGTGTTGTAAATTTCAATGATTCTCCGACAATGCAGCACTCCTGCACGTTTGCAGCACCCCTGCAGAACTGCACTGGAGCCCCAGCCTAGGTTATGTTCTCAAGTCCGTGAGGTGGGTTTGAAGGCAAGTGCTATTGACTCCGAGACAAGAGTGTTGCTAACTGAGCCACAGCTGACACTGCCAAGCCGAGACAGAGTGGATGGTATGGAGGCAGGTTCTGGGATTATTACCAGGCTTGTCAGTGATTTCGCCAAGTCTAATAGCCCATGTTCAACAATTGACGGTTAATGAGTGTTTTCAAGGACGCAGCTCATGCTGATGCTGTTACCAGGAGTTCCACGAGCAAAATGCTCTGCAAGAATGAAAGCTCCCTACATAGGCAATGCATTATCCACACTCTGTGGACCCTACCCACCCATTCAATAAATCAAGAGAAAATCTAGGTCAACATCCTCTTAATCCAAAAAGAAATTGAGGCAGAACTCTAGATGATCCATTTTCGCACTCAGTGGTCCAGGCCCCCAGTAGCACATTGTTTGCAGTGCTGCTGTTAATTTCAGTCTGTAACACTCGATCCTTTTACTAACACTGCAAAGTGATTCTGGCAAGATGTGGACCTCTCTGCCAAGGCCAGCATTTACTGTTTGTTCCTAGCTCTGAGAAGATGGTGGTGGGTCTTCTTGAACTGATACACTTGGTGTTTGGAATGATTTCATGCAACTGAGTGGCTTGCTCGGCCATTTCAGAGGGCAGTTAAGAGTTGACCACATTGCTTTCGGTCTGGAGTCACATATAAACCCGGACCAGGTAAGAATGGCGGGTTTCCTTCCTGAAAGGACATTAGTGAACCAGTTGGGTTCTAACAACTTTGTGGTCACTTATGATACCAGCTTTTTATTTTTAGATATCTAACACTAAATTCAAATTCTCAAACTGCCAAGGTGGAAAATGAACTCTTTCTCTGGATTATTAACCTAGGCCTCTGGGTTACTGATGTAGTACAAAATCCACAACATTATGCACTAGGAGAGATGTAGTGTCTGGAGTATCCCAGGAATCAGTGCAGGGGAGGTGAACTGAGTGGAGTATCCCAGGAATCAGTGCAGGGGAGGTGAACTGTGGAGTATCCCAGGAATCAGTGCAGGGGAGGTGAACTGAGTGGAGTATCCCAGGAATCAGTGCAGGGGAGGTGAACTGAGTGGAGTATCCCAGGAATCAGTGCAGGGGAGGGAAACTGAGTGGATTGTCTCAGGGATCAGTGCAGGGGAGGTGAACTGAGTGGAGTATCCCAGGAATCAGTGCAGTGGAGGTGAACTGAGTGGAGTACACCCAGGAATCAGTGCAGGGGAGGTAAACTGTGGATTGTCTCAGGGATCAGTGCAGGGGAGGTGAACTGAGTGGAGTATCCCAGGAATCAGTGCAGGGGAGGTGAACTGAGTGGAGTATCCCAGGAATCAGTGCAGGGGAGGTGAACTGAGTGGAGTATCCCAGGAATCAGTGCAGGGGAGGTGAACTGAGTGGATTGTCTCAGGGATCAGTGCAGGGGAGGTGAACTGAGTGGAGTATCCCAGGAATCAGTGCAGGGGAGGTGAACTGAGTGGAGTATCCCAGGAATCAGTGCAGGGGAGGTGAACTGAGTGGATTGTCTCAGGGATCAGTGCAGGGGAGGTGAAGTGGAGTATCCCAGGAATCAGTGCAGGGGAGGTGAAACTGAGTGGATTGTCTCAGGGATCAGTGCAGGGGAGGTGAAGTGGAGTATCCCAGGAATCAGTGCAGGGGAGGTGAAACTGAGTGGATTGTCTCAGGGATCAGTGCAGGGGAGGTGAACTGAGTGGAGTATCCCAGGAATCAGTGCAGGGGAGGTGAACTGAGTGGATTGTCTCAGGGATTGATGCTGGAGAAACCAGGAGGAGCAGGAGCTGAGCGAGAGTGGTGCTGTTATTATAGCGCGGCAGCAGAGCAGGCTTGTGGCTGGAAGGAGCGCAGGTAGAAATTGAAGGAGTGAGGTGAGAGTCAGTGCTGAGAGGAAGGAGCGGCAGAATCTGAGGCAACTAAGATCAGTATGGAGGGATCGAAGATAAGGAACGAGAATAATTAAATGGGTTTATAAATCTTAAATTTGCTTTTATTGTCTTAAGTTTTATTCCTGATAAATTTAGTTAGTAGCACAATAATTAGAGGCATGGCAGGGCACCTTGGTCCCATGGAAAGCACATCCTGTTTCATGTGGGAATTCCAGGATGCTCATTTATCCTGGACAACTATGTGTACAAGAAGTGTCGTCAGCTGGAGGACGCTTCAGCACAGGTTTCTGAGCTCGAGCGTCAGCTGCTGTCACTGCAGTACATCTGCAACTGAGAGTTTTGTGGATAGCTCATTTCTAGAGATGGTCACCTGCAACCTAAGGGTGTGCAGAAAGAAAGGGAATGGGTGCCCACCAGGCTGGTAGTACAGGAGTCCTTTGAGTGCATCTCTTTTTGCTACTGGCATTCAGTTCTAAATTATGGTGAGGGTAATAGTTCCCAGGGGAGTGCAGCCAGTGCCAAAACTATGACACCATTGGTAGCTCAGCTGTACAGGGTGGTGGTGCAGGAGAAAGATTGGGAATGTAATAGTGGTAATGGATTCGACATTTAGGGGGGCAGGCAGGTATTTCTGTGGCCACAGAGGCCACCTCCTTCAATATTCTGGGATGTAGCTCATCTGATCCGGGGGATTTATCAACCTTCAATGCAGTTGAATTTTTTTTCCCTGAGTACTACCTCTTTACTACCTAGAACTGTACTCCAGGGAAAATGTTGTCACTGATACCACCCTCAATGCAGCCCAGTCTCTGCCAGTCATGGATGAGCTGGACGAACAGCCAACAAAATCGGAACTCAGTGATACCATTGATTCTCTAGCCAGTGGAAAAGCCCCTGGAAAGGACGGCATTACCTCTGAAATAATCAAGAGTGCCAAGCCTGCTATACTTTCAGCAGTCCATGAGCTGCTTTGCCTGTGCTGGGATGAGGGAGCAGTACCACAGGACATGCGCGATGCCAATATCATCATCCTCTGTAAGAACAAGGGTGACCGCGTTGACTGCAACAACTACCGTGGAATCTCCCTGCTCAGCATAGTGGGGAAAGTCTTCACTCGAGTCGTTTTAAGCAGAAGCTGGCTGAGCGTGTCTATCCTGAAGCACCGTGCGGCTTTCGAGCAGAGAGATCCACTATTGACATGCTGTTCTCCCTTCACCAGCTACAGGAGGAATGCCGTGAACAACAGATGCCCCTCTATGTTGCTTTCATTGATCTCACCAAAGCCTTTGACCTCGTCAGCAAACGTGGTCTCTTCAGACTACTAGCAAAGATCGGATGTCCACCAAAGCTACTAAGTATCATCACCTCATTCCATGACAATATGAAAGGCACAATTCAACATAGCGGTGCCTCATCAGGCCCCTTTCCTATCCTGAGTGGCGTGAAACAGGGCTGTGTTCTCGCACCTACACTGTTTGGGATCTTCTTCTCCCTGCTGCTCTCACATGTGTTCAAGTCTTCAGAAGAAGGAATTTTCCTCCACACAAGATCAGATGGCAGGTTGTTCAACCTTGCCCGTCTGAGAGCGAAGACCAAAGTACGGAAAGTCCTCATCAGGGAACTCCTCTTTGTTGACAATGCTGCATTAACATCCCACACAGAAGAGTGTCTGCAGAGACTCATCGACAGGATTGCGGCTGCCTGCAACAAATCTGGCCTAACCATCAGCCTCAAGAAAACATCATGGGACAGGATGTCAGAAATGCTCCATCCATCAATATCGGCGACCACGCTCTGTAAGTGGTTCAAGAGTTCACCTACCTAGGCTCAACTATCACCAGTAGCCTGTCTCGAAATGCAGAAATCAACAAGTGCATGGGAAAGGCTTCCACTGCAATGTCCAGACTGGCCAAGAGAGTGTGGGAAATGGCGCCCTGACACGGAACACAAAAGTCCGAGTGTATCAAGCCTGTGTCCTCAGTACCTTGCTCTACGGCAGCGAGGCCTGGACAACGTATGTCAGCCAAGAGCGATGTCTCAACTCATTCCATCTTGGCTGCCTCCGGAGAATCCTTGGCATCATGTGGCAGGACCATATCTCCAACGCTGAAGTCCTCGAGGCAGCCAACATCCCCAGCATGTACACCCTACTGAGCCAGCAGTGCTTGAGATGGCTTGGCCATGTGAGCCGCGTGAAAGATGGCAGGATCCCTAAGGACGCCTTGTACATCGAACTCGTCACTGGTATCAGACCCACCGGCCGTCCATGTCTCCGCTTTAAAAACGTCTGCAAACGCGACATGAAGTCCTGTGATGTTGACCACAAGTCGTGGGAGTCAGTTGCCAGTGATCGCCAGAGCTGGCCATAAAGGCGGGGCTAAAGAGTGGCGAGTCGAAGAGACTTAGCAGTTGGCAGGAAAAAAGACAGAAGTGCAAGGAGAGAGCCAATTGTGTAACAGTCCCGACAACCAATTTTATCTGCAGCACCTGTGGAAGAGTCTGTCACTCTGGAATTGGCCTTTGTAGCCACTCCAGGCGCTACTTCACAAACCACTGACCACCTCCAGGCGCTTACCCATTGTCTCTCGAGACAAGGAGGCCAAAGAAGAAGATGACTACTATCTCTTTATTAATGCTAATTTCTTTCAGGTCCTCCTTTTCACTAGTACCTTGGTTCCCTTGTATTTCAGGGAGATTTTCTGTATCTTCAAGCAACACCTTGATTTTTTAAATGTAATCTTTGTTTTCAAATTGCTCCATGGTCATGCCCCTCCCTATCTCTTAAGCTCCTCCAGCCAGATAACCCTCCAAGATATCTGCACTTGTCCAATTCTGGCCTCTTGTGTATTTTTAATTTTAATTGCTCACCATTGGCGGCCTTGCCTTCAGTTGCCTAGGCCCAAGCTCTGAGGAGGCGGTAGCGTAGTGTAAATGTCACTGGACTAGTAATCCGGAGTCCAGGCTAATGCTGTGGGGACATGGGTTTGAATCTCACCATGGCAAGTGTTGAAATTTGAATTCAATTATGAATTCAATTAGTAATTCCAGAATTAAAAGCTAGTTTAATCATGGCCATGAAACTACTGTCAATTGTTGTAAAAACTCATCAGGTTCACTGATGTCCCTTAGGGAAGGAAATCTGCCGTCCTTACCAGGTCTGGACAACATATGACTCCAGACCCAGAGCAATGTGGTTGACTCTTAAATGCCCTCTGAAATGGCCTAGCAAGCCACTCATTTCAAGGGCAGTTAGGGGTGGGTGATAAATGCTGGTGACGTCCACATCCCACAAAACGAATTTTAAAAAAATACCTTCCCTACACCTTTCCGCCTCTCCATCTGGCTTTCCTCCTGTGGCTATTCCCCTGCAAAACAGGTATACTGCTTTGGATACTGTTGGGGGGAATGGCCTCTCAGGGGAAAGCAGCAACAATTCGTTGCACCACGGTTGGCTCTGCTGCACAGGGGAGGAGCAAAAAGTGTGGGAATGCAATAGTTATAGGGGATTTAGTTGTAAGGGGAATAGATAGGCGTTTCTGTGGCCGCTAAAGAGACTCCAGGATGGTGTGTTGCCTCCCTGGTGCGAGGGTCAAGGATGTCTCAGAGTGGTTACAGGACGTTCTGAAGGGGCAGGGTGAACAGCCAGTGGTCGTGGTACACATTGGTACAAACGACACTGGTAAAAAAAAAAAAGGATGAGGTCCTAAAAGCAGAATATAGGGAGCTAGGAAGTAAGTTGAAAAGTAGGACCTCAAAGGTAGTGATCTCAGGATTACTGCCAGTGCCACGTGCTCGTCAGAGTAGAAATAGCAGGATATATTGATGAAGAGATGGTGTGAGGGGGAGGGTTTTAGATTCCTGGGGCATTGGGACCGGTTCTGGGGGAGGTGGGACCAGTACAAACTGGTCGGGTTACACCTGGGCAGGACGGGGACTGATGTCCTCGGGGGAGTATTTGCGAGAGTGGTAGGGGAGGGTTTACACTAAAATGGCAGGGGGGTGGGAACCTTTGTAAGGAGTCAGAGGAGGGGGATCAAAGACGAGAACGAAAGACAGTAAGGGGAATAAGAAAAATGATAGGCTGAAAAATCAAGGGCCAGAATCAAACAGGGCCACAGTGAAAAATAGTGGGAAGAGGACAAGTAATGTTAAAAAGACAAGCCTTAAGGTTTTGTGCCTTAACGTGCGGAGCATTTGCAATAAAGTGGATGAATTCATCGCCCAAAT